>NC_084622.1:1588630-1776130 GCF_033978795.1 Nerophis ophidion
AACTCTAAATGCCAAAAGCCAGGATGTAACTTGTATACAGAACAAAGTTAAAGTGAAAAGACTGCGAGCGGTGTTTTTACAACGACACCTGCCCTGATAAGTTGGAACAAGGCTTCCACAAAACAAAACGGCCTTTTCCTTCTTGGTCAATGATTAATGTTAGTGACTCACATCCCTCGCCAGGCTGTGCTTCAGGCTGCTGGTGTGCAACAGTCGAAGGGGCAGGTCCAGGTTGAACTTGCAGTGGGTGTGGACGATCTCGTGCACGCCTAGCAGCTCTTCACTATGGAGATAGTGCAGCGTTAGAGACCAAATATAACACACGGAGGTTAACAATAATGAACTCACTTGTGGAGATACTCATCAGAGTTGCACATCTTGAGAACATAATGCCCGTTTGTTTTGGGAGTGAGGTCCAGCAGCCGGACGGTTTGGTCAATGAAACTTTTCACTGTCCTGTTCACTGGGGAACAAGAGATGTTAATGTTAGGCAGGTATGGAAATAAGTAGCTGGGTGGATAAATGAATGGATGGGTATTTTACCTGAGGTGGGGATGGTAAGCGGATTACTTTTATATTCAATTGCCACGTTAATTGTCAGCATCGCTTGCTGTAACAGTGCAGGGTGGACATCCAGCACTCTGGCATAAACCACGCCCTGGTTTAAAGCGCTTTCTGCATTTTTGTAGCGCGACATCAGACTGCCAGTGGAAATAGGATGACAAAAATAAATAGGACAAAGCTCAAAGATGTTGATGGTAGTCTCGGTGGTCGGAAACTGGAATAAGTTGAATCACAAATATATTTACAATCTAGACGGGGGTCAGCAACCCGCTGCTCTAGAGCATTTTTTAAAACAGGATTGAAAATAGAAAAAGATGGGAATTTTTGTTTTGTTTTTCAGGACAAAACATGACATAAACCTTGTGTATGCTTCCCTGATGAGAGTATTTGGTGAACATCGTTTTGTCATACTAATTTCGGCGGTTCTTCAACTCAACATAGTGTGGACTATGACGCAACAGTTTGTTTACAAGTAAAATCTTCCAATCCTTTTTCTCATTTTGTCTACCAGCAGTTTCATACTTTGCGTGAATGCACTAAGGTGCGCTTTGATGATATTATCAACTTGTTGGAGTGCTAACTGGGCTATTTAGGCTAGCTGTATGTACATATTGCATCATTATACCTCATTGGTAGGTATATTTGAACTTTTTAAATTTCCTTTATTTGTATCCTCTTTGTATATAATTTAATTTTGCATGTCTCATGACACATTATCTGTATGTAATATTGGCTACATTTCAGATACCATATTTTTCGGATTATAAGTCGCAGTTTTTTTCATAGTTTGGCCAGGGCTACGACTTATACTCAGGAGCGACTTATGTGTGAAATTATTAACACATTACCGTAAAATATCAAATAATATTATTTGGCTCATTCACGTGAGAGAATAGACGTATAAGATTTCATGGGATTTATGGATTAGGAGTGACAGATAGTTTGGTAAAGGTATAGCATGTTCTATATGTTATAGTTATTTGAATGACTCTTACCATAATATGTTAGGTTAACATAGCAGTTGGTTATTTATGCCTCATATAACCTACACTTATTCAGCCTGTTGTTCACTATTCTTTATTTATTTAAAATTTCCTTTCAAATGTCTATTCTTGCTGTTGGCTTTTATCAAATAAATTTCCCCCAAAAATGCGACTTATACTCCAGTGCGACTTAAATGTTTTTTTTCCTTCTTTATTACGCATTTTCGGCAGGTGCGACTTATACTCCGGAGCGACTTATAGTCCGAAAAATACGGTACTTGTTTGTGGGCCATGTTGTTCCAGACCACAGCAAACTAAAAGAAGACAGCCTGCCGTTACCTTCAACTTGGGACACACACATCTATACCTATTCTCCTTCAAAACCGCTCTAAAACAACACCTCCAGGCAACTTCAACTCTTTACTAACACCCTCTTCCATTCACATTCCATCTCCCTGGATTGTAAATAACCTAATGTAAATAATCAAATGTATTTTTAATGTACTTGTTCTTATGCTATCCGAACTCACTATGTTCTCTGCTGGCTGTACATATCCTACTAAGTAAGACCTACGTACACTGTTTCAATGTCCATTTCTCTGTTGATGCAATTGTTAAATAATAAATGGGTTGTACCTCTATAGCGCTTTTCTACCTTCAAGGTACTCAAAGCGCTTTGACACTACTTCCACATTTACCCATTCACACACACATTCACACACTGATGGAGGGAGCTGCCATGCAAGGCGCTAACCAGCACCCATCAGGAGCAAGGGTGAAGTGTCGTGCTCAGGACACAACGGACGTGACGAGGTTGGTACTAGGTGGGGATTGAACCAGGGACCCTCGGGTTGCGCACGGCCACTCTACCACGCCGTTGTTGATGACTGAAGTACTGATATCAACCAAAACTCCTAATCCCACCCCCTGGATTGTAAATTATGTAAATAAATCAATGTATATACTATGATGATTAACTTGTGTGATGACTGTATCATGCCATGAATTGATTAACGTGGACCCCGACTTAAACAAGTCGAAAAACCTATTCGGGTGTTACCATTTAGTGGTCAATTGTACGGAATATGTACTGAACTGTGCAATCTACTATCTAAAGTTTCAATTAATCAATCAATGAAACCTTTGGCCATTAAAAAAACAATATTTTCCAGGAGTTATCTCACCTTCCAAGTAGCCTCTGATTTGTTAATAGTTGAAAAAGTTGCAATGTTTTGAGGCCTATTTTCCCCCCCATCAAAATTTAGTCAGTTTGGGATTTTATGAATTTGATATCAATGTTTTGAATGTTCCTTGTAACTCTAACCTCAAAAAGCAAAAAAAAAAAAAAAAAGAATTGTGAAAACAAACACTGTATTGATGTTTTACTTGATGTGTACCACCCTAACGTGGTTCAGATGGTACTAGTTCCAAACCAACATCTGCCATCCTAGTTATGGGCGTTAGGTACTTGGGCAAGACACCTAACACGGTGTGCTCCCAGTGCCGCTCACACGGGTTTATGAATGTTTGGTGGTGGTCAAAGAGGCCGTAGGCACAAATCATTCTTGTCAGCTTTGGCTATAAACGTAGCTCAAAATGGTTGGTTCTAACGTCTCCCTGTAAACACTACATTCTTCCCCTTGGCTATATTTTCCGGAAATGTTAAATACATTTTCACTGATATGCGGATGACACCCAGCTCTACGTCAACCAAACCAACTGTTTCTCTTCCTCCTTCCTCCTTTACAGACTGCCTCAGAGAGCTCTCATCCAATCTCCTCCAACTCAATAGTAATAAAACCGAAATCTTACTTGTAGGTACAAAATCCATTCAAGCCAAAACCAGCTTGTCCGTTACTCTCGGCAATTCCGCCGTCTCACCCTCATCCCAATTTAAGACTCCGGATGTCATCTTCGACAGCACACTCTCTTTTCAAGCTCACATAAACAACATCATCCGGTCTGCTTACTTTCTATTACGTAACATTAATCGAGTTCGCCCAGCCTTAACACCACATAATCACTCCTGTTTGGTCTCCCTCACAAGTCACTTCACAAACTTCAGCTTCTCCAGAACTCTGCAGCCCGGATAATCACCAGAACCCCTTCAATCCAGCACATTACCCCTGTTCTGCAAGAACTCCCTTGGCTACCCATCAAACACTGTATCCAATTTAAAATAACTCTCCTCACTTTCAAAGCTACCTTTTTCCGTCATATCTCTCTGACCTGCTCCATGTCGCCACGACCTCACGTTCCCTAAGATCGTCTGCATTCATCCATCGCACTGTCCTCTTACATAAAATGTCCACCATGGGTGCCCGAGCTTTCAGCCGCTCTGCCCCTTATCTTTGGAACTTATTACCACCAGACCTTCGTAATATAGACTCAATATCCCTCTTTAAAACAAGACTCAAAACAAACCTATTCCTGACTACTTATTCACTGTAAATCTGTTGTTTTTATCCAATTGATTTTCTTGTTTTGATTTTGTACGGTGTCCTTGAGTGCCCAGAAAGGCGCCTTATAAGTACAATGTTTTATTTTCATTATTATTATTATTATTATTATTAAAGCCCTTTAAGTGTCTGGAAAAGAGTTGTATGAATCTAATCCATTACTATTATTACTAGATTCGGGTGGGGGGACGGGTCCTGACTGTTGTTTGTGCTTATGCACCAAACAGCAGTTCAGAGTACCCACCCTTTTTGGGAACGCTCGAGGGAGTACTGGAAAGTGCTCCCCCGGGTGATTCCCTTGTCCTACTGGGAGACTTCAACGCTCACGTTGGCAACGACAGTGAAACCTGGAGAGGCGTGATTGGGAAGAATGGCCGCCCGGATCTGAACCCGAGTGGTGTTTTGTTATTGGACTTTTGTGCTCGTCACAGTTTGTCCATAACAAACACCATGTTCAAACATAAGGGTGTCCATATGTGCACTTGGCACCAGGACACCCTAGGCCGCAGTTCCATGATCGACTTTGTAGTTGTGTCATCGGATTTGCGGCCTCATGTTATGGACACTCGGGTGAAGAGAGGGGCGGAGCTTTCCACCGATCACCACCTGGTGGTGAGTTGGCTGCGATGGTGGGGGAGGATGCCGGACAGACCTGGGAGGCCCAAACCCATTGTGAGGGTCTGCTGGGAACGTCTGGCAGAGTCTCCTGTCAGACAAAGTTTCAATTCCCACCTCCGGAAGAACTTTGAACATGTCACGAGGGAGGTGCTGGACATTGAGTCCGAGTGGACCATGTTCCGCACCTCTATTGTCGAGGCGGCAGATCGGAGCTGTGGCCGCAAGGTAGTTGGTGCCTGTCGGGGCGGCAATCCTAAAACCCCTTGGTGGACACCAGCGGTGAGGGATGCCGTCAAACTGAAGAAGGAGTCCTATCGGGTCCTTTTGGCTCATAGGACTCCGGAGGCAGTGGACAGGTACCGACAGGCCAAGCGGTGTGCAGCTTCAGCGGTCGCGGAGGCAAAAACTCGGACATGGGAAGAGTTCGGGGAAGCCATGGAAAACGACTTCCGGACGGCTTCGAAGCGATTCTGGACCACCGTCCGCCGCCTCAGGAAGGGGAAGCAGTGCACTATCAACACCGTGTATGGTGCGGATGGTGTTCTGCTGACCTCGACTGCGGATGTTGTGGATAGGTGGAAGGAATACTTCGAAGACCTCCTCAATCCCACCAACACGTCTTCCTATGAGGAAGCAGTGCCTGGGGAATCTGTGGTGGACTCTCCTATTTCTGGGGCTGAGGTCGCTGAGGTAGTTAAAAAGCTCCTCGGTGGCAAGGCCCCAGGGGTGGACGAGATCCGCCCGGAGTTCCTTAAGGCTCTGGATGCTGTGGGGCTGTCTTGGTTGACAAGACTTTGCAGCATCGCGTGGACATCGGGGGCAGTACCTCTGGATTGGCAGACCGGGGTGGTGGTTCCTCTCTTTAAGAAGGGGGACCGGAGGGTGTGTTCCAACTATCGTGGGATCACACTCCTCAGCCTTCCCGGTAAGGTTTATTCAGGTGTACTGGAGAGGAGGCTACGTCAGATAGTCGAACCTCGGATTCAGGAGGAACAGTGTGGTTTTCGTCCTGGTCGTGGAACTGTGGACCAGCTCTATACTCTCGGCAGGGTTCTTGAGGGTGCATGGGAGTTTGCCCAACCAGTCTACATGTGCTTTGTGGACTTGGAGAAGGCATTCGACCGTGTCCCTCGGGAAGTCCTGTGGGGAGTGCTCAGAGAGTATGGGGTATCGGACTGTCTTATTGTGGCGGTCCGTTCCCTGTACGATCAGTGCCAGAGCTTGGTCCGCATTGCCGGCAGTAAGTCGAACACGTTTCCAGTGAGGGTTGGACTCCGCCAAGGCTGTCCTTTGTCACCCATTCTGTTCATAACTTTTATGGACAGAATTTCTAGGCGCAGTCAAGGCGTTGAGGGGTTCCGGTTTGGTAACCGCAGGATGTGGTCCTGATGGCTTCATCTGACCGGGATCTTCAGCTCTCGCTGGATCGGTTCGCAGCCGAGTGTGAAGCGACCGGAATGAGAATCAGCACCTCCAAGTCCGAGTCCATGGTTCTCGCCCGGAAAAGGGTGGAGTGCCATCTCCGGGTTGGGAAGGAGACCCTGCCCCAAGTGGAGGAGTTCAAGTACCTAGGAGTCTTGTTCACGAGTGAGGGAAGAGTGGATCGTGAGATCAACAGGCGGATCGGTGCGGCGTCTTCAGTAATGCGGACGTTGTACCGGTCCGTTGTGGTGAAGAAGGAGCTGAGCCGGAAGGCAAAGCTCTCAATTTACCGGTCGATCTACGTTCCCATCCTCACCTATGGTCATGAGCTTTGGGTCATGACCGAAAGGATAAGATCACGGGTACAAGCGGCCGAAATGAGTTTCCTCCGCCGTGTGGCGGGGCTCTCCCTTAGAGATAGGGTGAGAAGCTCTGCCATCCGGGAGGGACTCAAAGTAAAGCCGCTGCTCCTTCACATCGAGAGGAGCCAGATGAGGTGGTTCGGGCATCTGGTCAGGATGCCACCCGAACGCCTCCCTAGGGAGGTGTTTAGGGTACGTCCAACCGGTAGGAGGCCACGGGGAAGACCCAGGACACGTTGGGAAGACTATGTCTCCCGGCTGGCCTGGGAACGCCTCGGGATCCCCCGGGAAGAGCTAGACGAAGTGGCTGGGGAGAGGGAAGTCTGGGTTTCCCTGCTTAGACTGTTGCCCCCGCGACCCGACCTCGGATAAGCGGAAGATGATGGATGGATGGATGGATGGGAGTAAAAGTACAGACTCAGAGCTTGTTGTGAAATTACTGTACTGTTTTAATTATAACTAATAATTATCCTTTTAATTACAGAAACTAAACACCAAAAAAATGTCCTTATTGTCCACAAGTTGCAGACATTCTCTATGTATGTTTTACGCTTAAAAATAGTTTGTAAACCTACATTTACAGTACAGGCCAAAAGTTTGGACACAACTTCTCATTCACAACACAGCTGATGGTCCAAAGCAACATTGATAAAGCAAGACATTCCACTGATCAGCCCTGATAAGGCACACCTGTGTGTCTTATCAGGGTTGAAGTGAAAACCATTTCAGGTGACTAAGCAGTAATCGGAGCAAAGGGTGGCAATTTTGAAGAAACTAGAATATAAAACATATTTTCAGTTACTTGACCTTTTTTTGTTAAGAACATAACTCCACGTGTGTTCATTCATAGTTTTGATGCCTTCAGTGACAATCTACAATGTCAATAGTCATGAAAATAAAGAAAACACATTGAACCGTAATATGTCAAGTGTGGGGCAAAAGCGTTGCTACAGAAAGTACCACCACTGCTAATTTGTAGCATCATTTGAAAAGTCACCCGCTAGAAAATGAAGAGTGTTTGAAACTCTGCATGTCAACATCTCCGTTCGGTGCCACACCCACAAAATGCCCAAGCAACCATTTCCACATCAACACCGTATGAAAAAAATAGTCAACAACAGAAGGAGATAACGTCCGCACCGCAGGAACCTACCACACTATTTGATTTCCTATTATGCAGCTCATTTTTATTTGACACTTATTGAAATATCTTGAGTGACATCATGCACAAAAGTGCACTTTATTGGTTTTTAACTATTGTAGGGGTGTTTTGTACAAAAAGCGCCCTTAAATTTAGTGTTGTTTTGATATGTCATCTTGGTGACATCATGCACAAAAGTGCACTCATAGCTTGTTTTAAAATGTCTGACAATCTTGCACTTTCTGTTTTGGAAATGGCATGAATGTTTGTGCCACTGCTTAATTAAAGTTTAATAAATACACTTTTGGTAAATTGACTTAGTTGTGATTTCCCTCTCTGCATGAAAGTTTAAAAGTAGCATATGTTAATGCAGTATGAAGAAGAATGTTTGAATGTAGACACATAGAATCTTTAATTTAGGTATCATGGGACTGCAGATGGCTTCACGGTGGAAGAGGGGTTAGTGGTTCTGCCTCACAATACGAAGTTCCTGCAGTCCTGGGTTCAAATCCAGGCTCGGGATCTTTCTGTGTGGAGTTTGCATGTTCTCCCCGTGAATGCGTGGGTTCCCTCCGGGTACTCCGGCTTCCTCCCACTTCCAAAGACATGCACCTGGGGATAGGTCTATTGACAACTCTAAATTTGCCCTAGTGTGTGAATGTGATGCAAGCAGAGAAACGTTTTTGCCGCTTTTCCATTAGACCCGCACGCGCTCTTCCTAACTCCCTCTCTCCCTACCTTGCTCTCTCGCTCTGTCCCGCTCTCTCTCTCGCTCGCTCCCCCGGCGCCACTGTAAACAGACGAGCAGTCCGGTAGCTTCTGAAACACTCCGCCGAACAATACAAAACTGTGGTGCACTGGACCCCAGCGCTGATACTCCGACAGATTCCCTGGGCGAATCGGACGTGTAACACGTTAGTCGTGATGTTAGCCCATACGGGGCTAATTGTGCTAACGTAACTGTAAACTCCATTGCGAGCAGCCCCCTCCCCATTGGCGCCAAACAGAGACAATTTTTGTTATTTGGGTCCAAAATGGCTCTTTCAACGTTCTGGGTTGCCTACCCCTGCATTAGTGGAAAAGCGGCAAATGAGTCAAGGCGACAGAGACGTTGCCATGGAGATGAGGGTTTTCTTATGTGCCTGGCTGCAGTCACACCGCGACACCTGTCCGTCAGTAATAACAGTGCCCGATAACCTGGACCAATTCGAACCGTTATTTTTTTATTGTTTAATTTGCATTGCCTTACACGAAGAACACTACATATATTTCTATATGACACCGGATAACACTCGGGGAGCCGTCACATTATTGCACTCGCTATCTCGGTACTTTCCCGGCTATTATCCTCCGACCGCCGTGTTGCTATAGGGAGGAAAAGCGGAACGACACACATGGCGGAAATAACATTATTCTCCGTGCGTGGGCTAAAAACAAATATATTCCACAACCCCAAACATGTCTTTTCAAAGCTCGCAGTGAAGAGAAAGGTTAGTGATGAGCGAAGACAATTCCAGGAAAAGTGGGGGATGCAATATTTCTTTGTTGAGCACAGGGGCACCCCGACATGTCTTATTTGCACAGAGAAAGTTGCTTTGCACAATTCTCATTTTGTTGATTTATATTTTGATTTTATTTTGTGTTGAACATAAAAATAAAGACATATAAAAGTATATTTTTTAATAAATCTTTTTTTGTGGCCCAGCCTCACCCAGACTTGCATCCAGTGGCCCCCAGGTAAATTGACTTTGAGACCCCTGCACTACAGTCATTAAAAATAATTAATTTTACCATCACTATTGTGGAACGCCGCCAGTCAGTCCATTAGTTTATCAAAGTGCGGTTCTCAATCAGGGTTTTTCCAACTATTTAGGGTCCTTGGCCCATGGCAAAAGACTCCACAGGAGTCCTTTGCCATGGGCCAAGGACCCTATTGAAACTGCTGTGTTTTATTATTATTCCGCACCTACGCACCCTAATTTGACCCCCTTAACATGCTTCAAAACTCACCAAATTTGACACACACTTCGGTATAGCAAACCTTCCCAACATATTAAGCAACCGATCCCCCAAAATGAAAATTGCGCTCTAGCGCCCCCTAGGAAAAAATGACAGACAAAACTGCATGTAACTTCTGTTAGGAATGTCATAGCGACATAAAACAAAAACTCCTATGTAGGTCTGACTTAGACCCAATATTCATACACTCACTTCTTTCAGCAAAAATCTACAGGAAGTTGGCAAAAACCCCTTCAAAATAACATTTTTGCAAAAAATGCCATTTTTGCCTCTTTATAAATAAATAAATGATAAATGGGTTGTACTTGTATAGCGCTTTTCTACCTTCAAGGTACTCAAAGCGCTTTGACACTACTTCCACATTTACCCATTCACACACACATTCACACACTGATGGAGGGAGCTGCCATGCAAGGCGCCAACCAGCACCCATCAGGAGCAAGGGTGAAGTGTCTTGCTCAGGACACAACGGACGTGACGAGGTTGGTTCTAGGTGGGATTTGAACCAGTGACCCTCGGGTTGCGCACGGCCACTCTCCCACTGCGCCACGCCGTCCCTGAAACGCACTCTTTGCGCTGTAATTTGACCCCTTTAAAATGCTTCAAAAGTCACCAAACTTGGTGCACACATAAGGACTGGCGAATATTGCGATCTAATGAAAAAACCAAACCCCAAAACTCAAAATTGCGCTCTAGCGCTATTTTTGAATAAAACACTGAAAAAACTGCTCCTAGGAAGAAAACATAGACAAAATTGCTTGTAACTTCCGGTAAGAATGTCAGAGAGACATGAAACAAAAACCTCTATGTAGGTCTCGCTTCGACCTACATTTAATAGATTGACAACCCCCAACAAAAATCAACAGGAAGTTTGCAATCCCCCCTTCAAAACAAAAGTTTTGTAAAAAACGGTCACCTATCTTCAAACATTATCTCCTATGAGTGCGTTTGTTGTTTTTGCTTCAAACTCGCACAGGAGAGAGATTGAACCCTTCTGATTAAAAGTATACAACAGAGTTTTGATAAGTTCTCAGGTTTTGATTTTACGCGCCTTCAAAGAACCCCTGTGCAAAGTCTCCTAAAAAAATGTCATTTTTGCCTCTTTGAGCTATTATTTGACCCCCTTAAAATGCTTCTTAACTCACCAAACTTGACACACACATTAGGTCTGGCGAAAATTGCGATCTGATGAAAAAACCTAACCTCAAAACTCTAAATTGCGCTCTACCGCCCCCCTAGGAATACAACACGGACAAACTGCTCCTAGGAAGAAAACACAGACAAAACTGCTTGTAACTTCCGGTAGGAATGTCAGAGAGACATGAAACAAAAAACATTATGTAGGTCTCACTTAGACCTACATTTTAATAATCAACATACTTTAGCAAAAATCAACAGGAAGTTTTATATTTTCACTTCAATACAACAACTGCATTACTTTCACAATGCATTAGATTCTCAAAATAGTGGCTCCAAGGCGTCTTCTAACGCTTATCCGGCAGTGGGTCTCGGGGGCAGCAGCCAAAGGCGGACCCGACCAACGCTGCTTGCAGCTTTAATTTATTTTAAATCTGTAATACTAATTATCGGGGGCTTTGTGGCGGTTATCATCTATGTTTATCGTTTCATTCTTATTCATGGTCATGGATTATTTGTTTCGGCACATGCTCAACAAGATTAAGGAACACGTTCCATTTACGCCATTCAACGAGTGAAAAACAGAGCTGATATAACACTACCTTTTTTACATGTCAAACAAAAATGATTCACTCACACCATTTATTTTACAATTCTGTTAATTTACCAAAACCAAATGTGTATAAATCAGCGGTTCTTAACCTTGTTGATGGTACCGAACCCCACCAGTTTTAATAAGCACATTCACCGAACCCTTTTTAGTGAAAAATAAAATGTTTTTTTTATTTTCAAATTCAAGACAAAGTTATATGTTGTTGTTTTTTTTGTTTTAAATAGTGCACAACATGAACCATGCATGAACATCACCTTGTTCAAAAAACAAAACCAACAGTGCATGAACTCACAACAAATGACACACTTGCAAATTAGATGTAAAATTAGAGGGACCATTGTTTGGGGGGTATCCATAATACTTAGACTTCCTTTTTATTGTCATTCAAATGTTAACTTTAAAGTTCAGATACCCCGATAGGGAGATGTTTTTTTTTACACGATTGATTTATTGATTGAATGACACTTGTTTTAGTAGATTGCACAGTACAGTACATATTCCGTACAACTGACCACTAAATGGTAACACCCCAATAAGTTTTTCAACTTGTTTAATTAAGTCGGGGTCTACGTTAATCAATTCATGGGTCTGGTGTGGGAACGTAGATCGACCGGTAAATTGAGAGCTTTGCCTTCCGGCTCAGCTCCTTCTTCACCACAACGGATCGATACAGCGTCCGCATTACTGAAGACGCCGCACCGATCCGCCTGTCGATCTCACAATCCACTCTTCCCCCAATCGTGAACAAGACTCCTAGGTACTTGAACTCCTCGTTCCCATCCTCACCTATGGTCATGAGCTTTGGGTCATGACCGAAAGGATAAGATCATGGGTACAAGCGGCCGAAATGAGTTTCCTCCGCCGGGTGGCGGGGCTCTCCCTTAGAGATAGGTTGAGAAGCTCTGCCATCCGGGAGGAACTCAAAGTAAAGCCGCTGCTCCTCCACATCGAGAGGAGCCAGATGAGGTGGTTCGGGCATCTGGTCAGGATGCCACCCGAACGCCTCCCTAGGGAGGTGTTTAGGGCACGTCCAACCGGTAGGAGGCCACGGGGAAGACCCAGGACACGTAGGGAAGACTATGTCTCCCGGCTGGCCTGGGAACGCCTCGGGATCCCCCGGGAAGAGCTAGACGAAGTGGCTGGGGAGAGGGAAGTCTGGGCTTCCCTGCTTAGGCTGCTGCCCCCACGACCCGACCTCGGATAAGCGGAAGAAGATGGATGGATGGGTCTGGTGTGTCTTGAACACTGCGGAGGAGGCTCAGCTGAACCCCTGAGGCAGACTCACCGAACCCCTAGGGCAGTGGTTCTTAACCTGGGTTCAATCGAACCCTAGGGGTTCGGTGAGTCGGTCTCAGGGGTTCGGCAGAGGTCAAAACACACCCGACTCATTGTGTAAATACAAACTTACGGATACGGAAACAGCTGACTGATTTGCAGGTGGGTATTTTGTTGTGAGTTTATGCACTGTGTTGGTTTTGTTGTTTGAACAAGGTGATGTTCATGCACGGTTCATTTTGTGCACCACTAAAAAAACATGGTAACACTTTAGTATGGGGAACATATTCACCATTAATTAGTTGCTTAATAACATGCAAATTAGTAACATATTGGCTCTTAACTAGTCATTATTAAGTACTTATTAATGCCTTATTCAGCATGGCCTTATTACAGTATAACCCTAACCCTCTAACCCTAACCAAATACTCTAAAATAAGTCTTTATTACTTAAAATATGTTCCACTACTCTCCAAATAACTAAATGAAATCTTTGTTACTTATAATGTGTCCCCCATTCTAGAGTGTTACCAAAAACATCTAACTTTGTCTTGAATTAGAAAAAAACAAAACGTTTTTTTTTCTCACTAAAGAAGGGTTGGGTGAATGCACATATGAAACTGGTGGGGTTCGATACGTCCAACAAGGTTCAGAACCACTGCCCTGGGGTTCGATCGAACCCAGGTTAAGAACCACTGGTATAAATATTACAGGCTTTTTGGTGGACAGACAAAGAAGGCATTATTACATACTTGGATGCTGCTTGGCAAAATGCAGCCATGGTTCTGGTGCTACCTTGTGGAGTATCGATCAGTTTGATGGTCCATTGATCCTGATGTGCAAGAGAAGTGTTTAAGACTGATGTTCCATCATCCTTTTTGTTTTGTTTTATATCAACTCTTTATGGTACTCACCATCACCACGCCATCAGTCTGTGTGTTGGAGTGGCTCAGTTTGTGGCCAGGAACACTCAGGTCAACGGAGAACCTGTGGCCAAGCGACTCATGGTGCCTGGGGATTATGGGAGGGGACACGAGCAAATTTGTGCTCGGGACTCGGACGGGAGGACGAGGGGCTAGTGGCGGTTTATGTGTTCCTTTGTCAATGGTATCTTTAAGACTTCCTTGAGCCCTGAGGGGGTTTGCCGGCTCAGGCTGAGATTGATGCAGTGGTCCATTGGACAAAAAATCAATATCCTCGTAAAGATGCGATTCATCTTCAGTCAGAGATTCTGAGGGGGTGAAGATGTTTGCATTTTGGCTTTGGACGGTTTTACGAGGTGGTACAGGTGGTGGTCCAAGAGATTGGCGATTTGTTGGTCCATAGGATGGTTGATGTGGCGATCCACGTGATAGGAAGTATGGTGGTGCAGATGGCTCCATTACATTATATTGTAGTCAAGGGTCTAGAATAATTCATTGTGGGAAACACTGCAAGAAAGTATCACATGGTAAGATCGTGAGACAGCAATTTATGACAGAAGCTGAGGCTCTTGATCATGGGTGTCCAAAGTGTGGCCCGGGGGCCATTTGCGGCCCAAAATACGGTACTGGCCAAAAGTTTGGACACAGCTTCTCCTCATTCAATGTGTTTTCTTTATTTTCATGACTATTTACATTGTAGATAGTCACATCAAAACTATGAATGAACACATGTGGAGTTATGTACTTAAACAAAGGTGAAATAACTGAAAACATGTTTTATATTCTAGTTTCTCCAAAATAGCCACCCTTTGCTCTGATTACTGCTTTGCACGCTCTTGGCATTCTCTCCATGAGCTTCAAGCACACCATTTCAAGTGACCACCTCTTAAAGCTCATCCAGAGAATGCCAAGAATGTGCAAAGCGGTAATCAGAGCAAAGGGTGGCTATTTTGAAGAAACTAGAATACAAAACATTCATAGTTTTGATGCCTTCAGTGAAAATCTACAAACCCCGTTTCCATATGAGTTGGGAAATTGTGTTAGATGTAAATATAAACGGAATACAATGATTTGCAAATCCTTTTCAACCCATATTCAGTTGAATATGCTACAAAGACAACATATTTGATGTTAAAACGGATAAATATATATTTTTTGCATTTAATCATTAATTTTAAAAATTTGATGCTAGCAACACCTGACAAAGAAGTTGGGAAAGGTGGCAAAAAATACTGATAAAGTTGAGGAATGCTCAAACACTTATTTGGAACATCCCACAGGTGTGCAGGCTAATTGGGAACAGGTGGGTGCCATGATTGGGTATAAAACAGCTTGCATGAAATGCTAAGTAATTCACAAACAAGGATGGGGTGAGGGTCACCACTTTGTAAGCAAATTGTCAAACAGTTTAAGAACAACATTTCTCAACGAGCTATTGCAAGGAATTTAGGGATTTTACCATCTACTGTCCGTAAAATCATAAAAAAGTTCAGAGAATCTGGAGACATCACTGCACGTAAGCGATGATGTTACGGACTTTTGATCCCTCAAGCAGTACTGCATCAAAAGCCGACATCAGTGTGTAAAGGATATCACCACATGGGCTTGTGAACACTTCATAAAACCACTGTCAGTAACTACAGTTGGTCGCTACATTTGTAAGTGCAAGTTAAAACTCTACTATGCGAAGCCAAACCCATTTATCAACAATATCCTGAAACGCCGCCGGCTTGGCTGGGCCCGAGCTCACCTAAGATGGACTGATGCAAAGTGGAAAAGTGTTCTGTGGTCTGACGAGTCCACATTTCAAATTATATTTGGAAACAGAGGACGTGGTGTCCTCCAGAACAAAGAGGAAAATAACCATTCGGATTGTTATAGGCGCAAAGTTCAAAAGCCAGCATCTGTGATGGTATGGGGGTGTTTTAGTGGCCAAGGCATGGGTAACTTACACATCTGTGAAGGCACCATTAATGCTGAATGGTCCATACAGGTTTTGGAGCAACATATGTTGTCATCCAAGCAACGTTAACATGGACGCCCCTGCTTATTTCAGCAAGACAAGTGTTACAACAGTGTGGCTTCGTAGTAAAAGAGTACGGGTACTTTCCTGGTCCGCCTGCAGTCCAGACCTGTCTCCCATCGAGAATGTGTGGCGTATTATGAAGCGTAAAATACGACAGCGGAGAACCCGGACTGTTGAACGACTGAAGCTCTACATAAAACAAGAATGGGAAAGAATTCCACTTTCAAATTTTCAACAATTAGTTTCCTCAGTTCCCAAACGTTTATTGAGTGTTGTTAAAAGAAAAGGTGATGTAACACAGTGGTGAACATGCCCTTTCCCAACTACTTTGGCACATGTTGCAGTCATGAAATTCTAAAAAAATAACGTTTATGAGTTTGAACATCAAATATCTTGTCTTTGTAGCATATACAAATCATTGTATTCTGTTTATATTTACATGTAACACAATTTCCCAACTAATATGGAAACAGGGTTTGTATTAGATATGCCGGCCCTCAGACACATTTTTTTTCTCTAAATGTGGCCCCCGAGTCAAAATAATTGCCCAGGCCTGGTTTTGAACATTAAAAATATTAAAATTCCCCACCATGCTTTAATTTTTTTAGTGCGCGGCCCTCGATGGAAAAAGTTTGGACACCCTTCTCTTGATTAATCAGTAACAGCATTTCAAATCTTACCAGGAATGTTGCAGGGCGCCAATGTCTGGACTATTCTGTGTTGTTTATTCTGTGTTGTTTACATGTTTAAAAACAGGTTTTGTTGACACATGTTTAAAAACATGGCATCCACATGAAAGACGCACAATTTTAAGGAAATATCTCAACTTCCAATGTAGTAGTATCTCATACAATTTCAGACGGGCAAAGTATGACAGACGCGTAGACACGTATTAAAAACAGCATTAGATTAGAAGACTTGAAAGAAATAAGATTAGTAACTTACATTGAAGCGGGCTCGGGGTCACGTGCCTCAGAGACTAGCAGCACATCACGCTCGGCGAGTCTAACCTGAACACTTGTTTGCTTCTTCTTGGCTCCTCCCACTTCCGCCCACTGCCCACAACAATGACAATACTTCCTCTAGTGGAGGATTACTAGTATTACACCGGGCAGAAGCAGGGCCAGCCATTGAAATACTGTACTTAAAGTCCTACTGAAAGCCACTACTACCGACAACGCAGTCTGATAGTTTATATATCAATGATGAAATATTACAACACATGCCAATATGGCCTTATTAGTTTACTAAATTGCAATTTAAAATTTCGCCCGAAACATCCTGTTGAAAATGTCGCGGAATGATGACACGTATGATGACGCGTGCCCGTGACATCACGGATTGTAGCGGATATTTTGTTCCAGCCCCAATCACAGCTAAGTCGTCTGATTTAATCGCATAAATCCACAGCATTCTGGACGTCTGTGTTGCTGAATCTTTTGCAATTTGTTCAATTAATAATGGAGACGTCAAAGAAGAAAGATGTAGGTGGGAAGCGGTGTATTGGGGCCGCCTTTAGCAACACAAACACATGTGTTTACATTCCAGAAAGATGATGGTGAAGCTTTACCATGGAACAGAGCGGTCGAGCGAACATGGTTCCCTACCACATGTCAACCGGCAGGTTTTGGTGAGAAAATGGTGGCAATAAGTCGGCACTGACCATAGACATGAGCGGAGAGCTTGCGTCGTTCCTCGTGCACCTGTCAAAGAGGCAGCTGCGGACTCTCTTGCCTCTGAACGTGGGATGCTTCCACTGTGGAGGAGGGGGAAAAAAAAAATCTCAACCTGGCCCCAATGGCTGTCTTCACTTCGCCTCGCCGAGAAACGTGGCTTCCCTCAGAGACACTGGCGGTCACCACACTCTTGGCCACACCTCTCCGACTTTCACTAAAACGATAAAACACTAGTAACACAATAAGCAGATTAGGGATTTTCCAGAATTATCCTAGTAAATTTGTCCAATAACATCTGAATCGCTCTGCAGTCTATTTTATTTTTCAAAAGTCCTTCACTCTCGCTTTCCTCATCCACGATTCTTTCATCCTCGCTCAAATTAATAGGGAAATCGTCGCTTTCTCGGTCCGAATCGCTCTCGCTGCTGGTGGCCATGATTGTAAACAATGTTCAGATGTGAGGAGCTCCACAACCCGTGACATCACGCGCACATCGGCTGCTACTTCCGGTACAGGCAAGGCTTTTTTATTAGCGACCAAAAGTTGCGAACTTTATCGTGGATGTTCTCTACTAAATCCTTTCAGCAAAAATATGGCAATATGGCGAAATGATCAAGTATGACATATAGAATGGACCTGCTATCCCCGTTTAAATAATCAAATGATCACGTATGACACATAGAATGGACCTGCTATCCCCGTTTAAATAATCAAATGATCACGTATGACACATAGAATGGACCTGCTATCCCCGTTTAAATAATCAAATGATCACGTATGACACATAGAATGGACCTGCTATCCCCGTTTAAATAATCAAATGATCACGTATGACACATAGAATGGACCTGCTATCCCCGTTTAAATAACATCTCATTTCAGTAGGCCTTTAAAAAAAATAAAAAATACTAATAATTACAAACATCACTAATGTGTCATTGATTTAGCATATTTGATTGTGCATGGGAAATTATTAATAAAATTATAATTTCATATCACTGCTTGTCCATTTTTTGGGGCCGCGGGGGTCGCTGGAGACTATCTTTTTGATTGATTGATTGATTGATTGATTGAAACTTTAATTAGTAGATTGCACAGTACAGTACATATTCCGTACAATTGACCACTAAATGGTAACACCCCAATAAGTTTTTCAACTTATTTAAGTCAGGATCCACGTCCACAATCAATTCATGGTACAAATAAATCCATCCATCCATTTTCTACCGCTTATTCCCTTTGGGGTGACGGGGGGGGCGCTGGTGCCTATTTCAGCTACAATCGGGCGGAAGGCGGTGTACACCCTGGACAAGTCGCCACCTCATCACAGGGCCAACACAGATAGACAGACAACATTCACACTCACATTCACACACTAGGGACCATTTAGTTTTGCCAATCAACCTATCCCCGGGTGCATGTCTTTGGAGGTGGGAGGGGCCTATCCCCAGGTGCATGTCTTTGGAGGTGGGAGGGGCCTATCCCCAGGTGCATGTCTTTGGAGGTGGGAGGGGCCTATCCCCAGGTGCATGTCTTTGGAGGTGGGAGGGGCCTATTCCCAGGTGCATGTCTTTGGAAGTGGGAGGAAACCGGAGTACCCGGAGGGAACCCACGCATTCACGGGGAGAACATGCAAACCCCGCACAGAAAGATCCCGAGTCTGGGCTTGAACCCGGGACTGCAGGACTTTCGTATTGTGAGGCAGACGCACTAACCCCTCTGCCACCGTGAAGCCCGGTACAAATATATACTATAGTATACAGTCATCACACAAGTTAATCAGAGTATATACATTGAGTTATTTACATTATTTACAATCCGGGTGATGGGATGAGGAGGGGGGCTTCACGGTGGGAGAGGGGTTAGTGCGTCTGCCTCACAATACGAAGTTCCTGCAGTCCTGGGTTCAAATCCAGGCTCGGGATCTTTCTGTGTGGAGTTTGCATGTTCTCCCCGTGAATGCGTGGGTTCCCTCCGGGTACTCCGGCTTCCTCCCACTTCCAAAGACATGCACCTGGGGATAGGTTGATTGGCAACACTAAATTGGCCCTAGTGTGTGAATGTGAGTGTGAATGTTGTCTGTCTATCTGTGTTGGCCCTGCGATGAGGTGGCGACTTGTCCAGGGCGTACCCTGCCTTCCGCCCGATTGTAGCTGAGATAGGCGCCAGCGCCCCCCGCGACCCCGAAAGGGAATAAGCGGTAGAAAATGGATGGATGGATGGATGGGATTAGGAGGGTTTGGTTGATATCAGTACTTCAGTCATCAACAATTGCATCATCAGAGAAATGGACATTGAAACAGTGTAGGTCTTATTTAGTAGGATATGTACAGCCAGCAGGGAACATAGTGAGTTCAGATAGCATAAGAACAAGTATATACATTAGAATTACATTTGATTATTTACATTAGGTTATTTACAATTTGGGGAGATGGGATGTGAATGGAGGAGGGTGTTAGTAAAGTGTTGAAGTTGCCTGGAGGTGTTGTTTTAGAGCGCTTTTGAAGGAGGATAGAGATGCACTTACTTTTACACCTGTTGGGAGTGCATTCCACATTGATGTGGCATAGAAGGAGAATGAGTTAAGACCTTTGTTAGATCGGAATCTGCGTTTAACGTGGTTTGTGGAGCTCCCCCTGGTGTTGTGGTTATGGCGGTCATTTACTTTAAGGAAGTAGTTTGACATGTACTTCGGTATCAGGGAGGTGTAGCGGATTTTATAGACTAGGCTCAGTGCAAGTTGTTTGACTCTGTCCTCTACCCTGAGCCAGCCCACTTTGGAGAAGTGGGTTGGAGTGGGGTGTGATCTGGGGTGGAGGTCTAAAAGTAACCGGACTAGTTTGTTTTGGGGTGTTTGGAGTCTAGATTTGAGGGTTTTGGAGGTGCAAGCCTAATGGAAAAAGGGTTGAACGAGAGTTCCCACTTGAATCTTCAAGGTGTTTTTGTTGACCAGAGAGGAGATTCTGCAGAGAAATCTCTTTCTTTGGTTGACCTTTTTGATCACCTTGGTTGCCATTTTATCACAGGAAAGAGTAGCCTCTAGAATGGAACCTAGGTAGGTGACCGCATCTTTCCTGGTGATAACAACGTAACCCACTTTTATAGTGAAGTCACTGACTTTCTTAAGATTGATGTGGGACCCAAATAAGATGGAATGTGTTTTACGTAAGTGTATGGATAGCTTGTTGTCAGCGAGCCAGGTGCAAATACTTCGGGGCGGAAGGCGGTGTACACACTGGACAAGTCGCCACCACACCGCAGGGCCAACACAGATAGACAGACAACATTCACACTCACATTGACACACTAGGGACCATTTAGTGTTTTTTTCTTAAGTCAAACTTGATGCATGTTTTGTAGTGAACGATTTAAAGAAAAATATATTGTTCAATTGCAACGTCTATCGAGAACCGGGCCCCAGTGACACACTGCCTTTCCAGTGCCACAGGAGCCAGTGAGATAATGAGGGGGACAGGTTTCTACACTGCAAAAACTGAAATCTAAGTAAGATTGAATGTATCAAATAAGGGTGATATTTGCTTATTTTCTGTCTGATTAGATCATTCTTCTCACTAAGCAGACATCATCGCACCAAGTGCGTGCTCTTTCAGTCAATTAGTGCGCATATAAACAGCCCCCCGGCCAAATTTTTTTATACTTTATCTTGGAATAATTTATCTGAATGTCCATGAACTATTTTCGTTAAATTGTTACAAATGTCACATTTTAAATGTTTAAATATTGACCGTCAGTTCTTCCGTACTGTGCCAACTGTACTACTATATGAGTATCTATGTTCTATTGTCTCATTCACAATAAAACAGCAAAGTCCATTATGAGACACAATGATTTTTTTTTTCATGCTTGAAATAAGTAATTATTACTATGAAAAAGTACTTTTATACTTGTGTTAATGACACAGCTTTGCAACAGTTGATATTCCAGTTTCAAGCATCCATTCATCCATCCATTTTCTACCGCTTATTCCCTTTCAGGGTTGCGGGGGGCGCTGGCGCCTATCTCAGCTACAATCGGGCGGAAGGCGGGGTACACCCTGGACAAGTCGCCCCCTCATCGCAGGGCCAACACAGATAGACAGACAACATTCACACTCACATTCACACACTAGGGCCGATTTTTTTTAGTGTTGCCAATCAACCTATCCCCAGGTGCATGTCTTTGGAGGTGGGAGGGGCCTATCCCCAGGTGCATGTCTTTGGAGGTGGGAGGGGTCTATTCCCAGGTGCATGTCTTTGGAGGTGGGAGGGGCCTATCCCCAGGTGCATGTCTTTGGAGGTGGGAGGGGCCTATCTCCAGGTGCATGTCTTTGGAGGTGGGAGGGGCCTATCCCCAGGTGCATGTCTTTGGAGGTGGGAGGGGCCTATCCCCAGGTGCATGTCTTTGGAGGTGGGAGGAAGCCGGAGTACCCGGAGGGAACCCACGCATTCACGGGGAGAACATGCAAACTCCACACAGAAAGATCCTCAGCCTGGAAATGAACCCAGGACTGTAGGACATTCGTATTGTGAGGCAGACGCACTAACCCCTCTGCCACCGTGAAGCCAGTTTCAAGCATGTTTTACTCAATATAGGTCATCAAATCTCATCATTTAGGACCAAAACACTTAAAACAAGTAAAACACTCTGACATAATATCTGCTTAGTGAGAAGAATTATCTAATCAGACAGAAAATAGGCAAATATCACCCTTATTTAAGATATTTACTCTTACTTAGATTTCAGTTTTTGCAGAGTAATGTTGTGACCACTGAAATATACACAACCATTTGTTACCGTACAAATACTATAATTAAAAAAAAGGTACACTTGATCGTCTGTCATTAAGTGTAATCACTTCCTCGTCCGATGAAAACAAAGCCGCTGCACTCCTTCATCAGGAATGTTATTGAACAGGTTGGTACCAGGTTTCTACGGACGGTTTCTTTCGTTCTCTGTGCAAAGGCCTTCCTCAGCAGGAAGCAATGTCCTCCACACTCCATATCCATACACTAAAGTGTCATGAGGCCACGGCCCGTCACTGAATGTGTCACAAAGGTGCAACGTGGAAGCCGCACACCCAGCAGGGGGTATGGAGGAGGAGAGTAAGCACATGAAAATGCATCCCAACCAAACCACTCCTCGCATTTCACCTCAAAATACCGACGGCGGACTTGTTGCCTACGCCGCCGTCATCCCTGTTGTCGTCCTCACACTGGTTGGATTTTTGGCAGCCTTGGTAAGAACCTGTACCTATCTTCTTCTTTGGTGGTCAATCACATGACTGCATCGATGTTTGCACACCCTCAGGTTCTTTATATCAAAAGGAGAATGAGGTGAGATGTATTTTTTTTGTTGCTGTACTCACAATACTTGAAGATTATTCAAAGGCAGTCATTCTGGACATTCTTTGCGTCAGGTTAGACGAGCTCCGCCACAGACTGATTCCGGTGTACAGCTACGACCCTGCAGAGGAAGTCCATGCCTGGAAACACGGTGCACCGGACAGCGAGGAAGAGTTGGCTGTAGGAAATATTTAGCAGCAATGATAACATACTGTATTTTTCAGACTATAAAACAGACTTAAAATCATTCCCTTTTCTTATGAATCGTCAATACACCTAATAACCCGGTGCGCCTAATGTACGGAATAATTCTGGTTGTGCTTACCGACCTCGAAGCAATTTTATTTGGTACATGGTGTAATGAAAAGTGTGAATGGTAGATGACAGTCAGACATAAAAGATACATGTAGACTGCAAAATGATGCCAGTAAACACCACCAAAACATCATATTGAAGATAAAGAACATTACACACGGCACTCAAAAATCCGTCAAAATCAGGGGTCTCAAACTCATTTCACCTGGGGGCCACTGGACGCAGAGTCTGGGCCCCAAGATAAGTTTTCCTAAAAAAATGTTAGCATATTCCTTAGCATGTCTAGTTGTATAATGACGTTTCAAATTGTATCTCTTGTGCACCGCAACTTTCTCTGTGCAAATAAGATATATTGACCTGTGCTCAACAAAGACATATTGCATCTCCCACTTTTCCTGGAATTATCTTTGCTCTTCACTGCAGGCTTTGAAAAAGACATGTTTGGGGTTGTGGAATATATTTGTATTTAGCCCACGCTCAAAGAATAATGTTATTTCCGCAATGTGTGTCGTCCCGCTTTTCCTCCCTACAGCAACATGGTGGTCGGTGGATAATAGTACCGGGATAGCGAGTGCAAAAAAAGTGACGGCTCCCCGAGTGTTATTCGAAATATATGTAGTGTTCATCGTGTGAGGCAATGCAAATTAAACAATAACAAAAAAATAATAATAATGGTTTGAATTGGTCCAGGTTATTGGGGACTGTTATTACTGACGGACAGGTGTCGCGGTGTGACTGCAGCCAGGCACGTAAGAAAACCCTCGTCTCCATGGCAACGTCACTCATTTGCCGCTTTTCCACTAATGCAGGGGTAGGCAACCCAGAACGTTGAAAGAGCCATTTTGCACCCAAATAACACAACGCTGTCAAGCGCCATTCATATAAAAATTGCGGGCCGCACTAACATTAAACTTTCATATTAAGGTGGGGGCCGCAAATAAACGTCTCGCGGGCTGCGTGTCTAAGACCCCTGGTCAAAATGTTTTAGTATGACTTTGAAGCCGCACCGCTTGATGGATTGTCGGCCCATTACGGCTATTGAAGTAAGAGAAACAAGTGTTACTAACAAAATGGCACGGCCAATATTATGCAAAATAAACTTCTTAGGTACCTGCTGATCTGTACTTGGGATCTGCATGAGTATGAGAATATTACCAGCTCATCTAGAATCTTCTCCCCTGCAGGAACTGCTGTGCAAGGAGGGAAGATCCACTTATATCAGACCAATGGTGCAATGAGAAACAACAACTACATATTGAAGAGAAAAAAAGGTAAAAATGTGTCCATAATATTTAAGGCATATTCATTACTATATGGCTGTCTAATGTGCTCAAAAATATTGAAACGAGGGTGGAAAAATACCAGGAATATTCAAAGTTCCGGAAAATTGATGGGAATATACAGTATGTGGGGAAATCAATGCAAGTATTAACCAGAAATGTCAGGTTTGCCTGTATAGCAAGCTGAAGGGCAATGCTGAAATTAAAAACTGTATTATCTACTGGGGTATACGTGTAATACACATGCAGCAACGTTCTAGGCAAGTGTGTCCAAACAATTTACCGGTACTAGGAAGGATTGGGTCGGGCTGTGGGAACACAGACTGGAGCGATTTCTGATTTGAATCGCGAAATGGATCTCATCTTGGAGAAGCTTGCTGAGAAGGAATAATGAAATTGGAATTGGAGAATCCAGCACGGACACACAGAGAAGGCAAGTCACTATTTAGTCATCTCGAGAAAAACAACATATTAATCTACAATTTGACTCCGTCAAATGGCCTTGATGCAATCAGGAACAGGCTGTTCTAAAGAACTCCCCCGAGGACTCCTCAAAGATGGACGCTTTTGACGTTCCTTCTTTTCAACAACACCTGGTGTCGAACTTGAGATCGCCCCAGTCCAGAAAAACATTCAACATCTCACCTAAGTTAATTGGGCATACATGCACGCACACGCCCCTCCCCAAATCAACGCCTTCACCACCGCTTAATTCCTCTGGGGTTGTGGATGGCTGAGTAGCACTTTATAGCGGCAGCTGGCCTCCAGGGCCTCAGCCCCCCTCTGTTGCAAGTTGGTGTGATTACATGTACCATGTTTATGTGTGCCATGCTATGTGAGGTTTTTTCCTTGGACTCAGTCTGGACCCCTCCTGAGGTTCTAGCCTTAGACTGATATTTTTTTTACTCTTCCCCCTCTCCCAATGTCACCTTTTTCTCACCTTTTTAAGGAGCGCCGTAAGTGGCTGATCCATTGGCGGTCCTGTCTTGTCCCCCCCCATTAACGTATGTCTGCCCTTAGCGGGACTGTGCCAAAAATGTAATTTCAGTTCTTATGTGTCTTGTACATGTTCAGAATGGACAAAATAAAGCTGCTGCTGCTGTCTGCTGTCTACTAGATGTATTTAATGAGAAAGAATGAATAAAAAATGTACCATTAAATCACTCAACATGCACATTGATATATTGGTTGTATCGTTATATATATTAAACTTATACACACTATCACACACAAGCATATATACATATATTTAAAATACTGTAAAACTTTAAACATTTCCTTTTAACATCTCTGGTGTGTCAGCACTGAACCCTGACCTCAACACTAATAAACTCTTAGGAGATGAACTACAGTAGCTTGTGAGCAGACAGGACCTCTCTCACTGACCTACACGCCGGATTGTAGTCAGCTGGAGGCGTGTCTTAATGAAATCAAACAATGGATGTCCGCTAATTTTTTGCAACTTAACACCAAAAAAACGGAAATGCTGATTATCGGTCCTGCTAGACACCGACCTCTATTTAATAATACAACTTTAACATTTGACAACCAAATAATAAAACAAGGTGACTCGGTAAAAAATCTGGGTATTATCTTCCACCCAACTCTCTCCTTTGAGTCACACATTAAAAGCGTTACTAAAACGGCCTTCTTTCATCTCCGTAATATCGCTAAAATTCGCTCCATTTTGTCCACTAAAGACGCCGAGATCATTATCCATGCGTTTGTTACGTCTCGTCTCGATTACTGTAACGTATTATTTTGGGGTCTCCCCATGTCTAGCATTAAAAGATTACAGTTGGTACAAAATGCGGCTGCTAGACTTTTGACAAGAACAAGAAAGTTTGATCACATTACGCCTATACTGTATATACCTTTATATACATATATACATACATATATACCTATACTGTATATACCTTTATATACATATATACATACATATATACCTATACTGTATATACCTTTATATACATACATATATACCTATACTGTATATACCTTTATATACATACATATATACCTATACTGTATATACCTTTATATACATATATACATACATATATACCTATACTGTATATACCTTTATATACATATATACATACATATATACCTATACTGGCTCACCTGCACTGGCTTCCTGTGCACTTAAGATGTGACTTTAAGGTTTTACTACTTACGTATAAAATACTACACGGTCTAACTCCATCCTATCTTGCCGATTGTATTGTACCATATGTCCCGGCAAGAAATCTGCCTTCAAAAGCCTCCGGCTTATTAGTGATTCCTAGAGCCCAAAAAAAGTTTGCGGGCTACAGAGCGTTTTCCGTTCGGGCTCCAGTACTCTGGAATGCCCTCCCGGTAACAGTTCGAGATGCTACCTCAGTAGAAGCAATTAAGTCTCACCTTAAAACTCATCTGTATACTCTAGCCTTTAAATAGACCTCCTTTTTAGACCAGTTGATCTGCCGCTTCTTTTCTTTTTCCCCTATGTCCCCCCCTCCCTTGTGGAGGGGGTCCGGTCCGATGACCATGGATGAAGTACTGGCTGTCCAGAATCGAGACCCAGGATGGACCGCTCGTCGGGACCCAGGATGGACCGCTCGCCTGTGTATCGGTTGGGGACATCTCTACGCTGCTGATCCACCTCCGCTTGGGATGGTTTGCTGTGGACGGGACTCTCGCTGCTGTGTTGGATCCGCTTGAACTGAACACTCGCGGCTGTGTTGGAGCCACTATGGATTGAACTTTCACAGTATCATGTTAGACCCGCTCCACATCCATTGCTTTCGGTCCCCTAGAGGGGGGGGGTTGCCCACATCTGTGGTCCTCTCCAAGGTTTCTCATAGTCAGCATTGTCACTGGCGTCCCACTGGATGTGAATTCTCCCTGCCCACTGGGTGTGAGTTTTCCTTGCCCTTTTGTGGGTTCTTCCGAGGATGTTGTAGTCGTAATGATTTGTGCAGTCCTTTGAGACATTTGTGATTTGGGGCTATATAAATAAACATTGATTGATCGATTGACCCCTGACCTCACAAATGTTTCACTAGATAAAAGTGACCGCAGACGCGCTCTAACCCAGGTGTGCCCATTACGTCGATCGCGAGCTAGCCATCGATGGTGGAGGGTGTGTCAGTCGATCTCCAGCCAGGCTTTTAAAAAAAATAGACCTAAAAATGAGTGATCATCAATCTTCGCCAAGACGTCACGTTCGTCACTTGATTGACATCCATGGCACCCGAGGGTCTTGTGAGATGACGCTGGTACATTATTAAGAAAAAACGACCGACAGGAAGGCGAGAAACACTCTATATTTCAAGACTCTCGCGCCGTACCTGCCGTCAAAACTCTAAAGACGGACTGCACAGTTCCATCCATCCATCCATTTCCTACCGCTTATTCCCTTTTGGGGTCGCGGGGGCGCTGGCGCCTATCTCAGCTACAATTGGGCGGAAGGCGGTGTACACCCTGGACAAGTCGCCACCTCATCGCAGGGCCAACACAGACAGACAGACAACATTCACACACTAGGGACCATTTAGTGTTGCCAATCAACCTATCCCCAGGTGCATGTCTTTGGAGGTGGGAGGGGCCTATCCCCAGGTGCATGTCTTTGGAGGTGGGAGGGGCCTATCCCCAGGTGCATGTCTTTGGAGGTGGGAGGAAGCCGGAGTACCCGAAGGGAACCCACGCATTCACGGGGAGAACATGCAAACTCCACACAGAAAGATCCCGAGCCTGGATTTGAACCCAGGACTGCAGGACCTTCGTATTGTGAGGCAGACGCCACCGTGAAGCCTGCACAGTTCCTATCTTCACAATAAAAGCGCTGCTTCCTCCTGCCTACGCTAACAAAATAAGAGTCTCAGAAAGGTAGTCCACACAAGCTAGCAAGCTACGGAGTTTTGCGCCAATGTATTTCTTGTAAAGTGTATAAAAAGGCGTATGGAAGTTGGACAAATGAGATGCCAAAAACCAACCACTTTCATGTGGTATTGTACAGAAAGGAGGACTTTTTTTCTCCTCCGTTTTGAAAATGCGGACGTTATCATCACTACTGTCTGATTCCAATCAATGCAAGTCATCAGAATCAGGTAATACACCATATTCTTGTCTTCATAAAAGAAATGAATCTATGTGTGTTAAACATGCTTGTATTATCATTAAACACCTTTAACTTGTTCACAAACATGTCTCTTTCATAAATAGATAAATATAAATGATATATTTGAATGAGGTAGATCCCTTCCACTTGGTCAAATGAAAAGTAGCTCGCCTGCAGAAAAAGTGTGGGCACCCCTGCTCTAAGATCTTGAGTAAAGTGGAGACGTACATCTGACATTTTGCCTTCCTATACACGTGACGCTAAAGCTTTTGTCCGTTCTGTAAGTGTGCCATAAAAGGTAACAGATACACTGCAAAAACTGAAATCTAAGTAAGATTAAATATCTCAAATAAGGGTGATATTTGCTTATTTTATGTCTAGTAGGATAATTATTCTCACTAATGTTAGAGTGTTTTACTTGTTTTAAGTGTTCTGGTCCTAAATGATCTCAGTAAGATATTACAGCTTGTTGCTGAGATTTAATGACCTATATTGAGTAAAACATGCTTGAAACTAGAATATCAACTGTTGCAAAACTGTGTCATCAACACAAGTATGAAACTGCTTTTTCAAAGTAATAATTACTTATTTCAAGCATGAACAAAAAAATAATGATTTTGACACTACTGTGTCTCATAATCAAAACAAATGACAGCCAAATTGACTTTGCTGTTTGATTTTGAATGAAACAAGAGAAAAAACGGTTGGCACAGAACAGTAAACTGTTAATATTTCAACATTTAACATGTGACATTTCAAACTATTTGGAACAGAAATCGTTCATGCACATTCAGGTAAATTCTTCAAAATAACAATAAAAAATGTGTGTCTGTGTATATATCTATCTGTGTTGGCCCTGCGATGAGGTGGCGACTTGTCCAGGGTGTACCCCGCCTTCCGCCCGATTGTAGCTGAGATAGGCGCCAGCGCCCCCCGCGACCCCAAAAGGGAATAAGCGGTAGAAAATGGATGGATGGATGGATGGATATATATATATATATTAGGGCTGTGAATCTTTGGGTGTCCCACGATTTGATTCAATATCGATTCTTGGGGTCACGATTCGATAATACATCGATTTTTTTGATTCGATTCCATTCTCGATTCAAAAACAATCTTTTTCTGATTCAAAAGGATTGTGTATTCATTCAATACATAGATTTCAGCAGGATCTACCCCAGTCTGCTGACATGCTAGCAGAGTAGTAGATTTGAAAAAAAAAAAAAAGCTTTTATAATTGTAAAGGACAATGTTTTATCAACTGATTGCAATAATGTAAATTTGTTTTAACTGTTAAAAGGAACCAAAAACATGACTTATTTTATCTTTGTGAAAACATTGGACACAGTGTGTTGTCAAGCTTATGAGACGCCATGCAAGTGTAAGCCACTGTGACACTATTGTTCTTTTTTATTATTTTTATAAATGTCTAATGATAATGTCAATGAGGGATTTTTAATCACTGCTATGCTGAAATGATAACTAATATTGATACTGTTGTTGATAATATTCACTACTTTTGTTTTGTTCTGTGTGGTGTTTGTGTCTCCTCTCAATTGCTCTGTTTATTGCAGTTCTGAGTGTTGCTGGCTCAGGTTTGCTTTTGGAATTGGATTGCATTGTTATGGTATTGCAGTGTATTGTTTTGTTGGATTGATGAAAAAAAAAAAAAAATGTAAAAAAAAAAAAAAAATCGATTTAAAAAAAAAATGAGAATCGACTCTGAATCGCACAACGTAAACAATTTGATTCGTATTCGAATCGATTTTTTCCCACACCATTAATATATATATATATATATACACCGTATTCCTCTTCTCACTCCTGCGCTTACTAAAGGCATGCGGTAAAAATAAGCATGCGCTAATTATTTTAAAACCTCTTCTCACGCCGGCACTTACCAAAGGTATGCAGTAAAATTTTGAGTGTGATGTAAACTTGGACCTTAAATCCTACTGAATAGCTCTTAAACAAGGGTGATGGGTCAAATGCAGAGAATAATTTCGCCACACCAAGAGTGTGTGTGACAATCATTGATACTTTAACTTTAACTTTAATACTAACGGTAATACTAAGCATGCGCTAATTATTTTGGGAAGCGAGTTTGACCCGCCAGTAATCCTTATAAATGTAGTTTTTTTTTAATTCATTTTAAAGTGGCCCGCAATGAAAAGGAGTGTGACACCCCTGGCTTAGGATACACTGTTTCTTATATACCAGGGGTGTCCAAAGTGTGGCATGGGGGCCATTTGCGGCCTGCAGCTAAAGTTTGACCGGCCCGCAGCACATCATTATAAAAATACTAAAATATATATATTTTTTTAAACATTAAAAAGTGGAATGAAAGAGCAAATAGGTGAAATGCAAGGAGAAAAAGTTGCATTGTTGACTCTAATAACACCATTTTTTAAAATAATTTCTAAAAAAATAATCCATCCATCCATCCATTTTCTACCGCTTATTCCCTTTCGGGGTCGCGGGGGGCGCTGGAGCCTATCTCAGCTACAATCGGGCGGAAGGCGGGGTACACCCTGGACAAGTCGCCACCTCATCGCAGGGCCAACACAGATAGACAGACAACATTCACACTCACATTCAGACTCTAATAACACCATTTTTTAAAATAATTTCTCAAAAAATAATAATGAATAAATATCAATGTTGCTATAAATTATTGACTGATTTAAGGACAAAAAGGACATAAATACAACAAACATAAAAACATGAAAAATATGAAAATTAGAAGAAAAAAAATTCCATACTAATTATATACTAATACGAATTATTCTAATTGTATTATTGATTGTTGTTATAAATATACTAAACCAATTACAATATATTATCTGAAGCTGATATAGAGATTTAAGTGTTGAATAAAAAAATAAAAAATAATTAAAAAAGCATGACTTTTTATGAGTGGAGCACTTTTGGATCCCTGAGGATTTTAGTGAAATTTAATAACTGTCTTCGCAAAAAAAAAAAAAAAATTCAAATACATTTTTTCTATGAATTATTGACCTATTTAAGGATCCAATTAATTCACATTAAATATTTCACTTTGAAAATATTTTTGGGAAAAATATTGTGTATTTTGTATTTTGCCTCAAAAAATAGGGTTTTGACAAAAAGCTCATAAAAAGTAAAACAAATAATGAAGTAGCGATTCAAGGGTTTTATGAAAAAAAATAATATATGAATTATTATAATTAGTATTAGTATATAATTAGTATTGAATTGTTTTTCTTCTAATTTTCATATTTTTCATGTTTTTATGTCTGTTGTATTTATGTCCTTTTTGTCCTTAAATCAATCATAATTCGGTGGCGTTGAACCTTTTTTGAGACTGAAACCAATCTGTGTCCTTAAGACCTACCTTGAAGGAGCCCCAACAATTTAAAAAAAAGTGTATTTTGTATTGGTTCTGAAAATGAACAAATACTAACTTGGCCCCCGCGTGCTTTGATTTTTTAGTGTGCGGCCCTCAGCGGAAAAAGTTTGGACTTTTTGTCCAATTCCATAGCACAAAAACACACAACCAGTGGGGTTTGTGCAGCTTGTGTGTTCCTTGGTGTATAAATGACCTTCAAACACACCTGTTGCTGCTTGCTAATCAGTAGCTGGGCAGCTATTTGGAGCTCTCAAGCACATCACACCTGCAGGGGGTCTATCACACAGAAATGGGAGAACCACGAAACCCAAGGTGAACAACACACACGTGCACTGTCTTAACCTGCCGCTTTAACGTTAATACAAGGTGTGATGTCCTTGCAGCCTGACCTCCGTCCTGATGACCGCAGCGCTGCTCCTCCCAGTGCTGAGCCTGGACCCCCTGTTGTGTTACTTCTGCCCCCTGCAGCCCAAAGAGGGCTCATGTCCCAACGTCACCACCCAATGTGTGCCCGGCCAGCGCTGCGCCGCCTCCAGGGGTCACTACGGCGCCTTCCACGCACTGTCCTCCCAGGGCTGCGTGGACGCCGAGCTGTGCGGCGCCCGTCAGGCGGTCTCCTACAGGGGGGTGGAGTTCCGAGTGACGCACCGCTGCTGCTGCAGGGACAAGTGCAACATGGCGCCGGAGTCTGAGGCCATCCTGAAGATGCTGCTGGGGATGATGACAAAACGGGCGGAGTACTCCAACATCACCCGTGCTCTCAGGGAGCAGATTTGGGGGTCGTGTGCCAACACGAGCGCCTCGGCTTTGTAGGCGTTTGCAGGACTTTAAGTTGAGGCCCTTTTAGCCACAGTCCCTCACCTTTGTCTCGTCACATTGTTTGTTTTAGCGAGGATCACAACCACCGTGTGGGTTTTATTCCTCCAGAGAGTTTTGTCAGACCTCCTGGGGGGATAAACGTAAATAAATGCAACATGTTGAATCTCCCCCTTTGCTGTGTGTGGAGATTTCAAGCAGGTGTGTGAAGGCGTGGCCTCCAACATAAGACTTGCAGTCAGCGGCCCGGTCAGACTTGATCAAGACAAGCTCTGTAAAGCTTTGCTTTCTCAACTCAAAGTCCAAACCTCCGACGAGGACATGTAAGTTTTGATATGGTTACTTTTAAACACAACACGGCAATGGAGGAGATATTCACACCCGAGTGCAAAACGAAGAGTTAATTGATGAATTAAGTTGGGGAATTGGAAAACAATCACATGATCCACATCGGAAAAAATGGGTAGTTATAACTTGCAAAGAACAGAAAAATATTGTCTGCTTTTTTAGTATTTTTTAGGGATCAATTTGATTATCTTCATTAGCAAAATCTAATTCACCTGTGTGTGTCCATAAAACAATATTTTGACATTTTTAAGGTACTTAAGCATTCTTAAATTTCATTTCGGCACTCTCTAAATGCACACTGATGATATTAATTTACACTTACGCATTTTAACATTGTGTACTAAACATGACCTTTATTTGGACCATGCATTAGCACTAGCCAGATGCATAGCTATACTACAAGTCCTAGAATGCACTGCAATGCCAGTTTTCCCCACATTTTGTTGATGGTATAGAGCTCAAAAGGGATGATCTCTTAGTGTGTTTTTTGTTTTTTTGGCCCCAGTTTCTATTATTTGTTGCTTGTGAACCCTATTTGTAATTAGCACTTATGTTTAAAATAACGTTTAATTGGTGATTATGTCCCTAATTGGTAGGGGTGGTAAGAAAAAATTGAATAAACAATTTTATTTGCACTCTGTTGGAATCGGTTCATATCTATTGTTTGTGTGGTAACCTGTTTTGAAAATATTTTGCTATTTTTTTACCATGCAATATATATTGAGAGAATCTGTTTAAATGAAGAATCGTGTTCAATTGGGAATCGAATCATGAGTTGTTGTAAGAGTCACATCTGCACTAGTTAGTGGTGTACAATTTAGACTGGAAACAAGGTACCATTCTTATTCCCTGAACATTTTTGTAAAAAAAAAAATAAACACATTGCTATTTTGCTGAAATTATCTTGGTCAGTTATCTCCCTGCCCGGTGTGAATCAGTGTTACCAGATGGGAAATAACAAATTACCAGACACCTAAAATGATCACACTTTGAGGAAAAGTATTGATAGTATAGCTCACAGGTGTCAAACTCAAGGCCCCAGGGGCCACATCTGGCACCATCGCATTCAAAGGCCTACTGAAATGAGATGTTCTTATTTAAACGGGGATAGCAGGTCCATTCTATGTGTCATACTTCATCATTTTGCCATATTGCCATATTTTTGCTGAAAGGATTTAGTAAAGAACATCAACCATAAAGTTTGCAACTTTTGGTCGCTAATAAAAAAGCCTTGGCTGTACCGGAAGTAGCAGACGATGTGCGCGTGACGTCACGGGTTGTGGAGCTCCTCACATCTGAACATTGTTTACAATCATGGCCACCAGCAGCGAGAGCGATTCGGACCGAGAAAGCGACGATTTCCCCATTAGTTTGAGCGAGGATGAAAGATTCGTGGATGAGGAAAGTTAGAGTGAAGCACTAGAAAAAGAAAGGCGAGTGCAATGGGAGTGATTCAGATGTTGTTAGACACATTTACTAGGATAATTCTGGAAGATCCCTTATCTGCTTATTGTGTTACTTGTGTTTTAGTGAGATTATAAAGTCATTCCTGAAAGTCGGAGGGGTGCGGTGACCGCCAGTGTCTCAAGCCAATGGAGGAGCCAAAATGACAGCTGCTGCAGGAGGACGCTCCGATTAAGAGCCGACCTAATATCACAATTTTCTCATCCAAAAACTTGCTGGTTGACATGTGGTAGAGAAACATGTTCGCTAAAGCTTCACAACAAACAAACAAACACCGGCTGTGTTTTGGTTGCTAAAGGCAGCTGCTTTCCACCAACAGCATTCTTCTTTGACGTCTCCATTATTAATTGAACAAATTGCAAAAGATTCAGCAACATAGATGTCCAGAATACTGTGTAATTATGCGATGAAAAAAGAAACGACGTTTAGCCGTAAGTGGTGCTGGGCTAATATGTCCGCTACAACCAATAATGTCACAAACACGCGTCATCATTCCGCGACATTTTCAACAAGAAACTGCGGGAAATTTAAAATTGCAAATTTAGTAAACTAAAAAGGCCGTATTGGCATGTGTTGCAATGTTAATATTTCATCATTGATAAATAAACTATCAGACTGTGTGGTCGCTAGTAGTGGCTTTCAGTAGGACTTTATCATGAATTGATTAACGTGGACCCCGACTTTAAACAAGTTAAAAACGTATTGGGGTGTTACCATTTAGTGGTCAATTGTACGGAATATGTACTGAACTGTGCAATCTACTAATAAAAGTTTCAATCAATCATTTTATACGGCGAGGAAAAGCCTGGCAATAATGTGCATCAAAGTATTTCATATTCTAACCCGAAAAATAACAGGTGTTGTGTGCAATTGCATATCTTTTCAACTTCCATCCATCCATCCATTTTCTACCGCTTATTCCCTTTTGGGGTCGCGGGGGGCGCTGGCGCCTATCTCAGCTACAATCGGGCGGAAGGCGGGGTACACCCTGGACAAGTCGCCACCTCATCGCAGGGCCAACACAGATAGACAGACAACATTCGCACACTAGGGCCAATTTAGTGTTGCCAATCAACCTATCCCCAGGTGCATGTCTTTGGAAGTGGGAGGAAGCCGGAGTACCCGGAGGGAACCCACGCATTCACGGGGAGAACATGCAAACTCCACACAGAAAGATCCCAAGCCTGGATTTGAACCCAGGACTGCAGGACCTTCGTTTTGTGAGACAGACGCTCTAACCCCTCTGCCACCGTGAAGCCCTCTTTTCAACTTTAATATCTGAAAATGCAAATATATATATTATCACATACAGCAGGAGTTCTTAACCTTTCTCACCTCGGGGCCCGACTTTTCACTACAGAGCTGCCTGGAGCCCACACAAATGCTAACATTGACTTGGTAATCTTACTGTTGTCAATTATATCTAACCTCATGGCCGGCTCTACGCAGGGGCAAGAGGGGGCAGAGCCCCCTTAAATAAATGTCTTGCCCCCTCATATCAAAATTTGAGAAAGTAAATTTTAATAAACTCACAAAATTACTACACTATAAGTTGACAAAATGATCTGCACTAGCGGAAAAATCAGCCGAAAAAGTGACACACACGATATAGTAGTGTCTGCTTCCCTCTCATCCCTCCCTCCGCTGTGCGTGTATTCAACATTCCACAGGCTGCGCAGCAGACACACACCCCTCAGCCCTCAGTAAACATCCAATCACTGTTGCAGTATGAAAGTAAAAGAAAAGGAAAAGTTGTCTACATTTATCATATACTTGTTAGGATGGGTGTATTTGTGTAGTCTTATCTGTCATAAACACGTTTATCGTTGCAGACTTTCGGTGCTACGGAGTTCCTTTTTTTTTTTTTTTTTTTTTTACAACTTGACAAGAGCAGTGACGGCGGAGGCTCTGAGCAGCAGTGGTTTGGAAGGCAGAGAGCCTCCACTGTCCCTGTAACAAGCTACAAGTCATTTATGATGCTATTAATGACGGTAAAAATGAAACATAAGGTATATATCCTGCTTAGCAGTCCTCTGCTGTCCTCTGTTCAGAGCGGAGTCCCTAGCAACGGCCCGTTTTACTTAGCAACGGTCTGGCAATCGACTGCTGGAATTCTTTTTCTGTTGTTTTTCTTGTAATTCTACATAGTCAACCTTTAATGTTTCAATCTACATTTTGTAATAAACAATGTAGACTTACAAGAAAAACTACAGAAAAAGAATTCCAGCAGTCGATTGCCAGACCGTTGCTAAGTAAAACGGGCCGTTGCTAGGGACTCCGCTCTGAGCAGAGGACAGCAGAGGACTGCTAAGCAGGATATATACCTTATGTTTCATTTTTACCGTCATTAACAGCCTCATAAATGACTTGTAGCTTGTTACAGGGACAGTGGAGGCTCTCTGCCTTCCAAACCACTGCTGCTCAGAGCCTCCGCCGTCACTGCTCTCGTCAAGTTGTAAAAAAAAAAAAAAAAAAAAAGGAACTCCGTAGCACCGAAAGTCCGCGACGATAAACGTGTTTATGACAGATAAGACTACACAAATACACCCATCCTAACAAGTAAATGATAAATGTCGACAACTTTTCCTTTTCTTTTACTTTCATACTGCAACCGGTTATAAGTTTCATTTGATATGACCAAGACACCTAAAAACAAAAACAGCCGTTTTCAACTATTCTGGACATCTGTGTTGCTTGATCTTTTGCAATTTGTTCAATTAATAATGGAGACGTCAAAGAAGAAAGATGTAGGTGGGAAGCAATGTATTGCGGCTGCCTTTAGCCACACAAACACAGCCGGTGTTTCCTTGTTAAAAATTCCTGAAGGTGAAGCTTTACTATGGAACAGAGCGGTGAAGCGAACATGGTTCGCGACCACATGTCAACCAGCAGGTTTTGGTGAGAAGATTGTGGTAATAAGTCGTCTCTTACCGTAGTTATGAACGGAGCTTGCGTCCTCCTGCAGCTGCTGCGGACTATTACCTCCTCCCACCGGAGACACTGGCGGTCACCACACCCGTGGCCGCACCCCTCTGACTTTCAGGTACCATATAATCTCACTAAAGCACTAGTAACACAATAAGCAGATAAGGGATTTTCCAGAATTATCAGAGTAAATGTGTCTAATAACATCTGAATCGCTCCCACTGCCCTCGTCTTTTGTTTTCTTCTAGTCCTTCACCCTCACTTTCCTCATCCACATATCTTTCACCCTCGCTCAAATTAATGAGGAAATCATCGCTTTCTCGATCCGAATCGCTCTTGCTGCTGGTGGCCATTATAATAAACAATGTTCAGATGTGAGGAGCTCCACAACCCGTGACGTCACGCGCACATTGTCTGCTACTTCCGGTACAGGCAAGGCTTTTTTATTAGCGACCAAAAGTTGTGAACTTTATCGTGGATGTTCTCTACTAAATCCTTTCAGCAAAAATATGGCGAAATGATGAAGTATGACACATAGAATGGACCTGCTATCCCCGTTTGAATAAGAACATCTCATTTCAGTAGGCCTTTAAAGACATTTTAAATAGTCTGTGCCACAACTAACTTGTAAGTTTGAAGTATATCATCTTGTGTCTGGATGTAGGCTGACCTGGTCGCAGCTCCTGCACGCCGCCGTCTTCTTCTACCTGGTGCCCTGTCTGCTCTGCGGCAACCTGCGCTGCCTTTACAGGCCTGTCCTGGAAAAGGAGGTGAAATACGGGCACGTTGTGACGGAATGTCGGTCCGATGAAGTGTGCTTCAAAGCGGAGGGTCGCTTCGGCAACTACAGCGCCTTGTCGGCCAGCGGTTGCATGCCAAGGAAGAACTGCAGATGGAATCATGAGCTCCCCTACAAAGGAGTCGTCTTCACGATGAGCTACAAGTGCTGCACCCGGCCATATTGTAACTCCTGTTTGGGCCTCACAGCCAACACTTTGTCCATCGCTCTTACACTTCTGACTATTGTTGTGGTCGCCAGCTAAAACCTCAACTGGACGTCAGCATCATGTCATGTTTGTGTCTGGTGGAAAAATTATAGTCTGGAGACACTGAGCTGCTAATGTGGATATTTTAACTGTTTTAACAAAACCTGTTTTAGATTGTCTTTTTTTGAAATTAAAGCTTTTAATACGATATTGTCATCTTTTTGTTTATAAAATGAAAATACCAATTATCACTGTTGTGTACGCTTGTATTGTACATATTATGTTAGATCCACTATGGACTGGACTCTCACTATTATGTTAGATCCACTATGGACTGGACTCTCACACTATTATGTTAGATCCACTATGGACTGGACTCTCGCTATTATGTTAGATCCACTATGGACTGGACTCTCACAGTATTATGTTAGATCCACTATGGACTGGACTCTCACTATTATGTTAGATCCACTATGGACTGGACTCTCACACTATTATGTTAGATCCACTATGGACTGGAGTCTCGTTATTATGTTAGATCCACTATGGACTGGACTCTCACTATTATGTTGGATCCACTATGGACTGGACTCTCACTATTATGTTAGATCCACTATGGACTGGACTCTCACTATTATGTTAGATCCACTATGGACTGGACTCTCACTATTATGTTAGATCCACTATGGACTGGACTCTCACTGTTTTGTTAGATCCACTATGGACTGGACTCTCACACTATTACGTTAGATCCAATATGGACTGGACTCTCACTGTTATGTTAGATCCACTATGGACTGGACTCTCTCACTATTATGTTAGATCCACTATGGACTGGACTCTCACACTATTATGTTAGATCCACTATGGACTGGACTCTCACTATTATGTTGGATCCACTATGGACTGGACTCTCTCACTATTATGTTAGATCCACTATGGAATGGACTCTCTCACTATTATGTTAGATCCACTATGGACTGGACTCTCACTATTATGTTAGATCCACTATGGACTGGACTCTCACACTGTTATGTTAGATCCACTATGGACTGGACTCTCACTATTATGTTAGATCCACTATGGACTGGACTCTCAAACTATTATGTTAGATCCACTATGGACTGGACTCTCACACTATTATGTTAGATCCACTATGGACTGGACTTTCGCAATTTTATGTTGGATCCACTATGGACTGGACTCTCACTATTATGTTAAATCCACTATGGACTGGACTTTCACAATATGTTAGATCTACTATGGACTGGACTCTCACTATTATGTTAGATCCACTATGGACTGGACTCTCACTAATATGTTAGATCCACTATGGACTGGACTCTCACTGTTATGTTAGTTCCACTATGGACTGGACTCTCACACTATTATGTTAGATCCACTATGGACTGGACTCTCACTATTATGTTAGATCCACTATGGACTGGACTCTCACTATTATGTTAGATCCACTATGGACTGGACTTTCACAATATTATGTTAGATCCACTATGGACTGGACTCCCTCACTATTATGTTAGATCCACTATGGACTGGACTCTCACACTATTATGTTAGATCCACTATGGACTGGACTCTCACTATTATGTTAGATCCACTATGGACTGGACTCTCACTGTTATGTTAGATCCACTATGGACTGGACTCTCACTATTATGTTAGATCCACTATGGACTGGACTCTCACACTATTATGTTAGATCCACTATGGACAGGACTCTCACACTATTATGTTGGATCCACTATGCACTGGACTCTCACTATTATGTTAGATCCACTATGGACTGGACTCTCACTATTATGTTAGATCCACTATGGACTGGACTCTCTCACTATTATGTTAGATCCATTATGGACTGGACTCTCTCACTATTATGTTAGATCCACTATGGACTGGACTCTCTCACTATTATGTTAGATCCACTATGGACTGGACTCTCACACTATTATGTTAGATCCACTATGGACTGGACTCTCACTATTATGTTGGATCCACTATGGACTGGACTCTCTCACTATTATGTTAGATCCACTATGGAATGGACTCTCTCACTATTATGTTAGATCCACTATGGACTGGACTCTCACTATTATGTTAGATCCACTATGGACTGGACTCTCACACTATTATGTTAGATCCACTATGGACTGGACTCTCACTATTATGTTAGATCCACTATGGACTGGACTCTCACACTATTATGTTAGATCCACTATGGACTGGACTCTCACACTATTATGTTAGATCCACTATGGACTGGACTTTCACAATTTTATGTTAGATCCACTATGGACTGGACTCTCACTATTATGTTAAATCCACTATTGACTGGACTCTCTCACTATTATGTTAGATCCACTATGGACTGGACTCTCACTATTATGTTAGATCCACTATGGACTGGACTCTCTCACTATTATGTTATATCCACTATGGACTGGACTCTCTCACTATTATGTTAGATCCACTATGGACTGGACTCCCACACTATTATGTTAGATCCACTATGGACTGGACTCTCACTATTATGTTGGATACACTATGGACTGGACTCTCTCACTATTATGTTAGATCCACTATGGAATGGACTCTCTCACTATTATGTTAGATCCACTATGGACTGGACTCTCACTATTATGTTAGATCCACTATGGACTGGACTTTCACACTATTATGTTAGATCCACTATGGACTGGACTCTCACTATTATGTTAGATCCACTATGGACTGGACTCTCAAACTATTATGTTAAATCCACTATGGACTGGACTCTCACACTATTATGTTAGATCCACTATGGACTGGACTTTCACAATTTTATGTTAGATCCACTATGGACTGGACTCTCACTATTATGTTAAATCCACTATGGACTGGACTTTCACAATATTATGTTAGATCCACTATGGACTGGACTCTTACTATTATGTTAGATCCACTATGGACTGGACTCTCACTATTATGTTAGATCCACTATGGACTGGACTCTCACACTATTATGTTAGATCCACTATGGACTGGACTCTCGCTATTATGTTAGATCCACTATGGACTGGACTCTCACAGTATTATGTTAGATCCACTATGGACTGGACTCTCACTATTATGTTAGATCCACTATGGACTGGACTCTCACACTATTATGTTAGATCCACTATGGACTGGAGTCTCGTTATTATGTTAGATCCACTATGGACTGGACTCTCACTATTATGTTGGATCCACTATGGACTGGACTCTCACTATTATGTTAGATCCACTATGGACTGGACTCTCACTATTATGTTAGATCCACTATGGACTGGACTCTCACTATTATGTTAGATCCACTATGGACTGGACTCTCGCTGTTTTGTTAGATCCACTATGGACTGGACTCTCACACTATTACGTTAGATCCAATATGGACTGGACTCTCACTGTTATGTTAGATCCACTATGGACTGGACTCTCTCACTATTATGTTAGATCCACTATGGACTGGACTCTCACACTATTATGTTAGATCCACTATGGACTGGACTCTCACTATTATGTTGGATCCACTATGGACTGGACTCTCTCACTATTATGTTAGATCCACTATGGAATGGACTCTCTCACTATTATGTTAGATCCACTATGGACTGGACTCTCACTATTATGTTAGATCCACTATGGACTGGACTCTCACACTGTTATGTTAGATCCACTATGGACTGGACTCTCACTATTATGTTAGATCCACTATGGACTGGACTCTCAAACTATTATGTTAGATCCACTATGGACTGGACTCTCACACTATTATGTTAGATCCACTATGGACTGGACTTTCGCAATTTTATGTTGGATCCACTATGGACTGGACTCTCACTATTATGTTAAATCCACTATGGACTGGACTTTCACAATATGTTAGATCCACTATGGACTGGACTCTCACTATTATGTTAGATCCACTATGGACTGGACTCTCACTAATATGTTAGATCCACTATGGACTGGACTCTCACACTATTATGTTAGATCCACTATGGACTGGACTCTCACTATTATGTTAGATCCACTATGGACTGGACTCTCACTATTATGTTAGATCCACTATGGACTGGACTTTCACAATATTATGTTAGATCCACTATGGACTGGACTCTCTCACTATTATGTTAGATCCACTATGGACTGGACTCTCACACTATTATGTTAGATCCACTATGGACTGGACTCTCACTATTATGTTAGATCCACTATGGACTGGACTCTCACTGTTATGTTAGATCCACTATGGACTGGACTCTCACTATTATGTTAGATCCACTATGGACTGGACTCTCACACTATTATGTTAGATCCACTATGGACAGGACTCTCACACTATTATGTTGGATCCACTATGCACTGGACTCTCACTATTATGTTAGATCCACTATGGACTGGACTCTCACTATTATGTTAGATCCACTATGGACTGGACTCTCTCACTATTATGTTAGATCCATTATGGACTGGACTCTCTCACTATTATGTTAGATCCACTATGGACTGGACTCTCTCACTATTATGTTAGATCCACTATGGACTGGACTCTCACACTATTATGTTAGATCCACTATGGACTGGACTCTCACTATTATGTTGGATCCACTATGGACTGGACTCTCACACTATTATGTTAGATCCACTATGGACTGGACTCTCACTATTATGTTAGATCCACTATGGACTGGACTCTCACACTATTATGTTAGATCCACTATGGACTGGACTCTCACACTATTATGTTAGATCCACTATGGACTGGACTTTCACAATTTTATGTTAGATCCACTATGGACTGGACTCTCACTATTATGTTAAATCCACTATTGACTGGACTCTCTCACTATTATGTTAGATCCACTATGGACTGGACTCTCACTATTATGTTAGATCCACTATGGACTGGACTCTCTCACTATTATGTTATATCCACTATGGACTGGACTCTCTCACTATTATGTTAGATCCACTATGGACTGGACTCCCACACTATTATGTTAGATCCACTATGGACTGGACTCTCACTATTATGTTGGATACACTATGGACTGGACTCACTCACTATTATGTTAGATCCACTATGGAATGGACTCTCTCACTATTATGTTAGATCCACTATGGACTGGACTCTCACTATTATGTTAGATCCACTATGGACTGGACTTTCACACTATTATGTTAGATCCACTATGGACTGGACTCTCACTATTATGTTAGATCCACTATGGACTGGACTCTCAAACTATTATGTTAAATCCACTATGGACTGGACTCTCACACTATTATGTTAGATCCACTATGGACTGGACTTTCACAATTTTATGTTAGATCCACTATGGACTGGACTCTCACTATTATGTTAAATCCACTATGGACTGGACTTTCACAATATTATGTTAGATCCACTATGGACTGGACTCTTACTATTATGTTAGATCCACTATGGACTGGACTCTCTCACTATGATGTTAGATCCACTATGGACTGGACTCTCACTGTTATGTTAGATCCACTATGGACTGGACTCTCACACTATTATGTTAGATCCACTATGGACTGGACTCTCACTATTATGTTAGATCCACTATTGACTGGACTTTCACAATATTATGTTAGATCCACTATGGACTGGACTCTCTCACTATTATGTTAGATCCACTATGGACTGGACTCTCACAATATTATGTTAGATCCACTATGGACTGGACTCTCACTATTATGTTAGATCCACTATGGACTGGACTCTCACACTATTATGTTAGATCCACTATGGACTGGACTCTCACTATTATGTTGGATCCACTATTGGCTGGACTCTCACACTATTATGTTAGATCCACTATGGACTGGACTCTCACTATTATGTTAGATCCACTATGGACTGGACTCTCACACTATTATGTTAGATCCACTATGGACTGTACTCTCACTATTATGTTAGATCCACTATGGACTGGACTCTCACACTATTATGTTAGATCCACTATGGACTGGACTCTCACTATTATGTTAGATCCACTATGGACTGGACTCTCACTATTATGTTAGATCCACTATGGACTGGACTCTTACTATTATGTTAGATCCACTATGGACTGAACTCTCACACTATTATGTTAGATCCACTATGGACTGGACTCTCACACTATTATGTTAGATCCACTATGGACTGGACTCTCACACTATTATGTTAGATCCACTATGGACTGGACTCTCACTATTATGTTAGATCCACTATGGACTGGACTTTCACACTATTATGTTAGATCCACTATGGACTGGACTCTCACTATTATGTTAGATCCACTATGGACTGGACTCTCACTATTATGTTAGATCCACTATGGACTGGACTCTTACTATTATGTTAGATCCACTATGGACTGAACTCTCACACTATTATGTTAGATCCACTATGGACTGGACTCTCACACTATTATGTTAGATCCACTATGGACTGGACTCTCACTATTATGTCAGATCCACTATGGACTGAACTCTCACACTATTATGTTAGATCCACTATGGACTGGACTCTCACACTATTATGTTAGATCCACTATGGACTGGACTCTCACACTATTATGTTAGATCCATTATGGACTGGACTCTCACTATTATGTTGGATCCACTATGGACTGGACTCTCACACTATTATGTTAGATCCACTATGGACTGGACTCTCACTATTATGTTAGATCCACTATGGACTGGATTCTCACTATTATGTTAGATCCACTATGGACTGGACTCTCACACTATTATGTTAGATCCACTATGGACTGGACTCTCACTATTATGTTGGATCCACTATGGACTGGACTCTTACTATTATGTTAGATCCACTATGGACTGAACTCCTACTATTATGATAGATCAACTATAGACTGGACTCTCACTATTATGATGGATCCACTATAGACTGGACTCTCACACTATTATTCCCACATCTGCGGTCCCCTCCAAGGTTTCTCATTGTCATCCCATTGCGTTGAGTTTTTCCTTGCCCTGATGTGGGATCTGAGCCAAAGATGTTGTTGTGGTTTGTGCAGCCCTTTGAGACACTGGTGATTTATGGCTATACAAGTAAACATTGATTGATTGATTGACTGAATAATAGTTTGGCATTGCTTGTGCTGTAAGTCCAGTTTGTTCCACAGTTTTACTCCGCATACAGACACACAAAAACGGCAAACAGAAACAAAATAAAAAAATACAAATACAAATTAAATAAAACATCTAACCTTTCTGATGATCGATGCTCTTCTTCATGTGAGGTAAACGTCAGAGTCCGGCAAATGTGAGGTTTTACTGCCCTCCTCAGGCCGTTGTGCTTCATTACATCTCATTTATATCTGTTGATACAACGCAGGAGATTGAATAAATGTATTTCCTTTAAACGTCATAGCCAGTCACTATTAATTCCGTAAATTCCATAAATGTATGTAAGTTCTCGTGTTTCTACAAGCTCTTTCTATATTGGCTGTCAGTGCACAACCAGAACACTATTTCCCACAATGCTTAGCGCTGTCACGCTAAATGTCTTCCCTCCTACAAAAACTTTCCCCCCGGAAGAAATATGGCGTGACACCCTCTAATGCTTGAAGGACCCCAATGAGGGTGGAAGGACCTTAAAGCAGCCCACACAGCTGCCTGTTTTAAAAGCATTGGTGAAAAAATAACGGTGAAGAAAAAATATTAGCATTCCAGCATGCTAACCTTTCAAGCTATTTTTGCTCCACTAATTTTGCAGCTGTAACCCTTAAGAGTCATATAACTTGGTATTGTCACGCACTCATTGGGGTCCTTCAGGCATTAGAGGGGCTGTCACGCCAAATGTCAAATTGTCTTTGTTTATTATATATATATATTTTTTTCATTTTATTTTTGTTATTTTGAATTTACAACCCCCTGGCGCTGTTTTGTACTGTTTTTATATTGTTTTATAATGTTTTATATTGTTCTTTGGCTTACTGTTTGTAATTGTTGAAATTTAGAAATAAACATTTAATAAAAATAAAAATGTTCCGTGAAAGCGCCAAACCAAACAGGATATCCGGTGTCAAACGGAACACTATTTCCCACAATGCCTAGCGCTGTCACGCTAAATGTCTTCCCCCATACAAAAAAACTTCCCCCCGGGAGAAATTTGGCGTGACACCCTCTAATGCTTGAATGACCCCAATGAGGTGGAAGGACCTTAGAGCAGCCCACACAGCTGCCTGTTTTAAAAGCATTATAATTGGGTGATTGTCATTGGTGAAAAATAACGGTGAGGAAAAAATATTAGTATTCCAGCATGCTAACCTTTCAAGCTATTTTTGCTTCGCTAATTTTTGCAGCTGTAACCCTTAAGAGTCATATAACTTGGTATTGTCACGCACTCATTGGGGTCCTTCAGGCATTAGAGGGGCTGTCACGCCAAATTTAAAATTGTCTTTGTTTATTATATATATATATTTTTGTATTTTATTTTTGTTATTTTGAATTTACAACCCCCTGGCGCTGTTTTGTACTGTTTTTATATTGTTTTATAATGTTTTATATTGTTCTTTGACATACTGTTTGTAATTGTTGAAATTTATAAACATTTAATAAAAATAAAAATGTGGCGTGAAAGCGGTGTCAAAACAGAACACTATTTCCCACAATGCTTAGTGCCAAACTAAACAGGATATTCGGTGTCAAAAGGGAACACTATTTCCCACTATCCTTAGCGCCAAACCAAACAGGATATCCGGTGTATTCTCACCGCGACGCCACATGAGGAGAGAAAGACTATATATTGTGTTGTCTCTTCTTCAACAAACTACAACTCTTGCGTGCTTCTAAGTGTTGTCCGAGAGCAGCGAGCCTCAACATGTTCCTGCAGTATCACCTGGACGAGAACGGAGACAGAGTGTACACTCTCAAGGTAGCGTAATGTCTGCTTTTCTCAGCCTGGGCGAGCACAACATGCTAACTAGTTCTCACCGCTGCTAGAGTCTCAAAAGTATCCACACAAGTCTGTCCCGGCGTTTCAAAAGTAGCCATATAAGTCTGTCCATTCACTGCTAAACTAAGAAAGTGCTAATTAAAGTCCTACTGAAATAAGATGTTCTTATTTAAACGGGGATAGCAGGTCCATTCTATGTGTCATACTTCATCATTTCGCCATATTGCCATATTTTTGCTGAAAGGATTTAGTAGAGAACATCCACGATAAAGTTCGCAACTTTTGGTCGCTAATAAAAAAGCCTTGCCTGTACCGGAAGTAGCAGACGATGTGCGTGTGACGTCACGGGTTGTGGAGCTCCTCACATCTGAACATTGTTTACAATCATGGCCACCAGCAGCGAGAGCGATTCGGACCGAGAAAGCGATGATTTCCTTATTAATTTGAGCGAGGGTGAAAGATTTGTGGATGAGGAAAGTGAGAGTGAAGGACTACAAGAAAATAAAAGACGAGGGCAGTGGGAGCGATTCAGATGTTATTAGACACATTTACTCTGATAATTCTGGAAAATCCCTTATCTGCTTATTGTGTTACTAGTGTTTTAGTGAGATTATATAGTCTTACCTGAAAGTCGGAAGGAGCCAAGAAAGTCGCAGCTTCCTCTTTGACAGCTGCAGAAGGAACAACACAAGCTCTGCTCATGTCTACGGTAAGAGCCGACTTATTACCACATTTTTTTCACCGGAACCTGCCGGTTGACATGTGGTAGAGAAACATGTTCGCTTGACCGCTCTGTTCCATATTAAAGCTTCACAACATTCAAAGAAACACCGGCTGTGTTTGTGTTGCTAAAGGCAGCTGCAATACACCGCTTCCCACCAACATCTTTCTTCTTTGACGTCTCCATTATTAATTGAACAAATTGCAAAAGATTCAGCAACACAGAAGTCCAGAATACTGTGTAATTATGCGATAAAAACAGACTACTTTTCGCCGTGATCGGTGCTGGGAGAACATGTCCACTACCACCGGTGACATCACGCGTCATCATTCCACGACGTTTTCAACAGGATACTTTGCGGAAAATTTAACATTGCAATTTACTAAACTAAAGCGGCCGTATTGGCATGTGTTGCAATGTTAATATTTCATCATTGATATATAAACTATCAGACTGCGTGGTCGCTAGTAGTGGCTTTCAGTAGGCCTTTAAATTCTGGCAAACCTTAACTGGCCAGTAAGTCACTGGTAGCCAAAGTGTGGCACGGGGGCCATTTTGGGTCCTTATCTTTTTTCACATGTGGCAATTTGGCGCCTTTTAAAACTAAAATGGCGAATTTGAACAGGGATTGAAAATCATATAAGATACCAGTAAACATAACATTTTAATACCGCAAACACAGTTGTTGGGAAGGGATAGTAGTTATTTTAGAGTTGGGACTAGGGCTGGGCAATATGGCCTTTTTTTTCATCGATATTTTTAGACCATATCGCGATACATGATGTATATCTCCATATTTTGCCTTAGCCTTGAATGAACACTTGATGCATATAATGACAGCAGTATGATGATTCTATGTGTCTACATTCAAACATTCTTCTTCTTACTGCATTCATATATGCTACTTTTAAACTTTCATGCAGAGGGAAATCACAACTAAAAGTGTATTTATGAAACAGTTATTAAGCAGTGGCACAAACATTCATGTCATTTCCAAAACAGAAAGTGCAAGATTGTCAGAGACATTTTAAAACAAGCTATGAGTGCACTTTTGTGCATGATGTCACTAAGATGACATATTAAAACAACACTAAATTAAAGTGCACTTTTTGTACAGAACGCAACCTCAATAGTTTTAAAACAAATAAAGTGCACTTTTATGCATGATGTCACAAGATATTTAAAAAAACTGTCAGATAAAATGAGCCACAGTATAGGAAATCAAACAGTGTTTATTAGGGATGCACCGATTAATCGGTAACCGAATATATTCGGCCGAATATGGCATAGAGGAGGCACATTCGGCCTTCGGTGGAATGAGTTAAAAGCAAGGCCGAATAGTGGCGTGTGACGCAAAGACGCAATTTTTTGACGCGGTGACGCAATCAACCAACGTGCAGTGTTAAATTTAAATTGTTTTGTACATAGTTAGTTTCCTTCTTTTTATTCTGAAGCTGAAGTACTGTTATTGACAAATCTGTTCTGGCCTCGGATATGTTGTGTACCTGTATAAGTGTATGAGGTTACAAGCACACACTTATTGAGATTTAGTGGGGCCTCTGTTTACATTATTAGCCTGTTGTGTAGGCTACCTGTATAAGTGTATGAGGTTACAAGCACACACTTATTGAGATTTAGTGTGGCCTCTGTTTACATTATTAGCATATCTACTGTGGCTAAGCAGACTTTTGCCAAAAGGACAATAATTCATTTGTTGTGGGTTTATCCACTTTAATGCACTTTATTTTTTTTTGGAATGCATGTTTTGTTTGAAGGCCTAATATAAATGAAAAACTGTGCTTTTTTTGAAAAGGAAAGGCTACTGGAATATTAAAAAATGTCAATATTCAATAAAAATTTACTTTATTTGAAAAACATGTCTAAAAATTTATTCTAGGCTATTTATGCAATATAAAAAAGTTGTGAAAAAATGCATTTATTATTCGGTATTTGGCCAAGCGCTCAAATTTTAGCGCTTGGCCGAATACCTCAAATCACAAACTCAATACTTGGACATTTGATGTCCCCATATTTGTATTACGGCTAAGGCTTTTCTAGAATAGAAGGAATGGACTGGGACTCCTAGTGATGGGACGAGACGTGTGCTAAGTGTGTATGGAGGCTTGCCTCATCGAAAATGTTGTGTTGCTGAGTAAAAACTTCCTTTTGCTTTACTGTTCTGCAGAAAGAGGCACCCAACGGGCAGCCCACCAGCTCAGCCCACCCAGCACGCTTCTCCCCCGACGACAAGTTCTCTCGACATCGCTTGACGGTGAAGAAGCGCTTCGGACTTCTGCTCACCCAGCAGCCCAGACCTGTTCTGTGAGCACATGACATGCACACACACTGTGGATGCCAACATGTTTGCAGTTGGAGCAGATGTCAAACTTCTATCCCTGTTTTACTTTGCTATTCTTTAACAATGTGTGGTTATGAAAGTGTGGTTGAGCACCACTGCAAAAAGCAACTTTGAATAAAAAGGACCGTGCATCCGGATAAATAGGATGAAAAATAGTTGGATACTTTTTGTCACTATCTGTACATTTGGCCACATTTTAATGTGCTCTGAGCAACTACACATTGACCTAAAAAAGGGGTGTCAAAGTGGTTTTCATTGAGGGCCACATCACAGGTATGGTGGCCCTCGGGGCTGCTTTTAATAATGAGCAATATATGAATATACCGTATTTCCTTGAATTGCCGCAGGGCATATAGTATGCACCTGCCTAGAATTACTGCCGGGTCAAACTCACTTCCCTAAATAATTAGCGGCATGCTTAGTATTACCGCCTGTCATCATTTTGCAAATGGAGGAGGCTGATTTCAATACCGGTCATTTGAAATCGCATAAAGGGAAGAAGATTAAGAGATATTCAGTTGGATTTAAGGTCCAAGCTTACATCACACTCAAATTTTTACTGCATACCTATGGTATGTGCCGGAGTGAGAAGAGGTTTTAAAATAATAAGCGCATGCTTACTTTTACTGCATGCCTTTGGTAAGCGCAGGAGTGAGAAGAGGTTTTAAATTAATTAGCGCCCCGGCGGCAATTCAAGGAAATACAGTATATGTGTATATATATAAATTTTTTTTACATAAACTGCACAAAAAGTCTTTAAATTTTACTTGAAATACTACCAACTCAATCACCACCATTTTTTGTAAAAGCAGTGTTTCTTTGTTGTTTTTACAGTATATAAAAAATTGAATAAATGGAATGGAAAAACACTTGTTTTTGCCAGTAAAATGCAAACAACAGAGCTTCTTTTTACCACAAAATCTTGTGTCAAGAAATACTTTATTAATCCCTGAGGGGAAATCAAAAATTTCAGCACAATCAGATCAAAGTGTTAATGTTTTTGTTAGTTTTTTAACGTCTTACTGTATATGAAAAAAAAACAGTACCAAAGTTGATTTTACAGTATTAAAAAACTGGGTCGGTGGAATTTAACTGTAAAATGTATTGTCAATTTTACAGTCTACAATTTGATAATTTGTTTTGAAATCATAAGCCAAGCAGATATTTCAGTAAAGTATATTTATTAAAACAAAAAATATTTTGGGAATACTTGCGACTCCAAAAAGGGATAAGCGGTAGAAAATGCATAATATAATATTTTGATAATATTGAATTTGAAAAAATATGCAATTCAATGCGGTACATGATTTTTAATGTCAAAAGGGATATAAATATATTCAGTAATAAAAGACTCTGGCACTTTAGTAAGTGCCGGAGTGAGAAGAGGTTTTAAAATAATAAGCGCATGCTTACTTTTACCGCATGCCTTTGGTAAGCGCAGGAGTGAGAAGAGGTTTTAAATTAATTAGCACGCCGGCGGCAATTCAAGGAAATACAGTATATGTGTATATATATAATTTTTTTTTCCATAAACTGCACAAAAAGTCTTTAAATTTTACTTGAAAAACTACCAACTCAATCACCACAATTTTTTGTAAAAGCACTGTTTCTTTGTTTTTTTTTACAGTATATAAAAAATTGAACAAATGAGAATGGGAAAAACACTTGTTTTTGCCAGTAAAATGCAAACAACAGAACTTCTTTTTATCACAAAATCTTGTGTCAAGAAATACTTTATTAATCCCTGAGGGGAAATCAAAATGTTCAGCACAATCCCATTAAAGATCAAAGTGTCAATGTTTTTGTTAGTTTTTTAATGTCTTACTGTATATGAAAAAAAAACAGTACCAAATTTGATTTACGGTATAAAAAAACTGGGTCGGTGGAATTTAACTGTAAAATATATTGTCAATTTTACAGTCTACAATTTGATAATTTGTTTTGAAATCATAAGCCAAGCAGATATTTCCGTAAAGTATATTTATTAAAACAAAAAATATTTTTGGAATACCCGCGACTCCAAAAAGGGATAAGCGGTAGAAAATGCATAATATAATATTTTGATAATATTGAATTTGAAAAAATATGCCATTGCATGCAGTGCATGTCAAAAGGGATATGAATATATTTAGTAATAAAAGATTAAGCATTTTATTAACAAATATTATTTCCAGGCTTTCACAGGCCAGATTTGGTGTTTCCTTTACACAAAACTTCTTATGTTCTGAAACTATCAGAAGTCAATTATTTCCAACTTTGGTATGGCACACTTTAATTAAATAACTGCAGTGGCTTTCCCCGCCTACAAGAACATGTCAGTAGCTTGTTACGTACATTTGAATATCAATTTACAATATACACAAGTTTGAAGATCATTTTTACCTTTTTTCTCCAAAATCTCCTGAATGACCTTTGAAGTAGCAACAAAAGTGGCACATAAAGATACAGTAGATGAACAACACGGTGACTCTTGTAATAATACAGCAATGTAGGCTCTTTATTGTACAATATTAGTTTGAACACCACACAACCTTCGCAATGTGCGTCTCTTTTCCCGGCAATAATCACAGTCACTTCCCTGTTGCCCCCCGCAAGTCCCGCCCCCCAAGCATAGTCATTGGCTAACATCCTGTAGCCAGCCGCCAGTCTCATTTATCCTTTGTAGCGAACAAACATGACTAAATGTTACAAGAAGTGCTTTGTTAGCAGGATGGCTGAGACCAGGGGTCACCAAGGCGGTGCCCGCGGGCACCAGGTGGCCCGTAAGGACCAGATAAGTCGCCCGCTGGCCTGTTCTAAAAATAGCTCAAATAGTAGCACTTACCAGTGCTGTTTTTTAAATTGTATTTATTTACTAGCAAGCTGGTCTCACTTTGCTTGACGTTTTTTATTCTAAGAGAGACAAAACTCAAATAAAATTTGAAAATCCAGGAAAATGTTTTAAAGACTTGGTCTTCACTTGTTTAAATAAATTCATTTCTTTACTTTGCTTTCTATAACTTTCAGCAAGACAATTTAGAGAAAAAATACTTCGTTAAAAATGATTTTAGGATTTTTAAACACATATTTTTACCTTTTAAATTCCTTCCTCTTCTTTCCTGACAATTTAAATCAATGTTCAAGTATTTTTTTTTATTTATTGTAAAGAATAATGAATACATTTTAATTTAATTCTTCATTTTAGCTTCTGTTTTTTTGACAAAAAATATTTGTGAAATATTTCTTCAAACTTATGATTAAAATTCAAAAACAAATATTCTGGCAAATCTAGAAAATCTTTAGAATCAAATTTAAATCTTATTTCAAAGTCTTTTGAATTTCTTTAAAAATGTTGTTCTGGAAAATCTAGAAGAAATAATGAAATATAGCTTGGTCCAATTTGTTATATATTCTAACAAAATCCAGATTGGATTTTAACCTATTTAAAACATGTCATCAAAATTCTAAAATTGATCCTAATCAGGAAAAATTACTAATTCTTTTTTTAATTTTTAAAAAAAGATTCGAATTTGCTAGTTTTTCTCTTCTTTTGTTTTTTCAATTAAATTTGAATTTTAAAGAGTCAAAATTGAAGATAAACTATGTTTAAAAATGTAATTTTCCTTTTTGCTCTTCTTTTAAACCATTCAATTAAGTGTTTTTTCATCATTTATTCTCTACAAAAACCTTCCAAAAAGGAAAAAAATGTACGACGGAATGACAGACAGAAATACCCATTTTTTTACATAAATATATAGATTTATTTATTAACGGGGCCCTGCGATGAGGTGGCAACTTGTCCAGGGTGTACCCCGCCTTCCGCCCGATTGTAGCTGAGATAGGTGCCAGCGCCCCCCGCGACCCCAAGAGGGAATAAGCAGTAGAAAATGGAGGGATTTATTCACGGTAAATTGAGCAAATTTACCGCAAATTTACTACATAGTAGTCTGTTTTTATCGCATAATTACACAGTATTCTGGACTTCTGTGTTGCTGAAACTTTTGCAATTTGTTCAATTAATAATGGAGACGTCAAAGAAGAAAGCTGTAGGTGGGAAGCGGTGTATTGCAGCCGCCTTTAGCAACACAAACACAGCCGGTGTTTCTTTGTTGGTTGTGCAGCTTTAATAAGGAACAGAGCGGTCAAGCGAACATGTTTCTCTACCACATGTCACCCGGCAGGTTTCGGTGAGAAAATTGTGGTAATAAGTCGTCTCTTACCATAAACATGAGCGGAGCTTGTGTCGTTCCTCCTGCAGCTGTCAAAGAGGCAGCTGCGACTTTCTTGGATCCTCCATGGCATCCCTCAGAGACACTGGCGGTCACCACACCTCTCCGACTTTCAGGTACAACCATATAATCTCACTGAATCACTAGTAACACAAAAAGCAGATAAGGGATTTTCCAGAATTATCCTAGTAAATGCATTTAATAACATCTGAATCGCTTCCACTGCCCTCGTCTTTTTTTCTTCTTCTAGTCCTTCACTCTAACTTTCCTCATCCACTAATCTTTCATCCCCGCTTAAATTAATGGGGAATTTGTCACTTTCTCGGTCCGAATCGCTCTTGCTGCTGGTGGCCATGATCGTAAACAATGTTCAGATGTGAGGAGCTCCACAACCCATGACGACACGCGCACATCGTCTGCTACTTCCGGTACAGGCAAGGCTTTTTTATTAGCGACCAAAAGTTGCAAACTTTATCGTGGATGTTCTCTATTAAATCTTTTCAGCAAAAATATCGCGAAATGATCAAGTATGACACATAGAATGGACCTGCTATCCCCGTTTGAATAAGAACATCTCATTTCAGTAGGCCTTTAAGTGTGTATCAAACTGGTAGCCCTTCACATTGATCAGTACCCAAGAAGTAGCTCTTGGTTTCAAAAAAAGTTGGTGACCCCTGGCTTTAAGGATCGCCATTATTTATTTCCTAAAAGCAACAAAATTCCTCAAATGGATAAACCACATATATTTACCATGAATTGATTAACGTGGACCCCGACTTAAGTTGAAAAACTTATTGGGGTGTTACCATTTAGTGGTCAATTGTAGGGAATATGTACTGTACTGTGCAATCTACTAATAAAAGTATCAATCAGTGAAACTAATAGCGCCACCATTTCCTTACATAATATTTATTTATTAGTAATATTTACCTCCCAAAGCTACTTCACTCAAACACAACACTTTATTCCAACTCTGGCTTCTTTGCAGGCTTCTCCTTTGCAAAGTTGCAACACACCACACTGACCTCTAGTGGAGTACTGTGGGAACTACAGTGTCAAATACATTTTTCCCCACAGTTGATTGATTGAGTTCAGTTTGTGTTTATGATACAGTTGTTTCACAACAGCAAGTCCGAAAAGGAGTAGGAAGAAGCAGAGCTTATTTAATTCTACACCTTTTCATACCTTAGCAATTGTATCCAATGTCCTTGTTCTCTGTAACACAGGGGTGTCCAAACTTTTTCCACAGAGGGCCGCACACTGAAACATTTAAGCATGTGGGGTCATTTTGATATTTTTCATTTTTAAACTATAACAAAATATATGGATTTTTTTTAAATCCTAAGGGCTCCTGGGGAGCATAGAGGGTCTCAGTCACTAAAATGTTAAGTCAAATTATTATTTTTCATTTAATGCTTACAGTAAATCTCTATATCAACTTGAGGTTGATATAAAGTAAAACACATAAGGTTTTATGCCTTTTCTGTCAAAGACAACTTTGTTTTTTTATAGAAAAACGGAAATATGCAGTATTTAGATAGTACTTTATTGATTTCTTCAGGAGAGTTCCTTTATTTAACAATTGAAGCCCTCAAAGATCAATAATGCAGGACACCATTGATTTTAATTAATATTTTTGAGTAATCACAGTGAAAAGTTAAATAAAATCCTACTAAATATATTTGAGATCCGAAAGGATCCCCACTCATAAAGTGATACATTTTTATTAGTATTTTTTACTTTAAACACTTAAATTTCAAGATCAACTTCCAATATATTTGTCGATTTAGAGTTTGAACTATTATTTTGTTTGTTTTATGCTCTTTTGTCAAAACTTTGATGTTTTTATATGGCAACCACACAACATATGCAATATTTTTTCCACATAAAACATTTTAAAGTGATAATATTTAAGTAATGATTCATTATAACAGATTTTATTTAGCAATGGAAAAAAAAATAGACAAAAGGAACAAAAAACTGCCTGCATGGCAGCTTTGTGTCAACATTGCCACTTTTTCTCATTAGATTTCACCTCATTCCACTTTTTTAAAAAGCGTTTAAGTTTTATTCGGCTTCGGCCACAAATTTTCATTTCGGTGCATCCCTAATCCTAACATTTAACCAAGATGTCAATAATATTCACCATGAAGAAGCAGCAGTGCAAAATGAGGTTTGGGCAGTTCTTTATTTCCCTTTTCTAAGGCTGCTGGGTGGCCTGTGGTGGATCTACACACAGAGTTTGCTATACCGGAGTTACACTGAGGGTCCATGGTACACAGACTGCAGAAAACAACACGTAGAGAACCTGGCCGCCATGTTTCAGTACTCAGCAGAGGAAAAGGGGGGACAGCACAAGAGAAGATGATGCAGCAGAATAACTTAACACTGGGAAAAGAACACACAGTTCACGCACGGTGCATCTTAAATAGGTCACGTGAAGAGCCATTTACCATAAATATCTCTATTTGTCGGGAGCCAACATATATAAAATGATTTCTTGTTTTAAAAATGAACTTAAAAACAGCGGTTTATACATTGCCCATCCCGAGAATCTTCCCCACGCTGCCCGCACCTGTGAGACCATCGGGGGGGAAGACGCCCTCTCAGCCTGTTGGCTGGCGTGTGAATGAGTAGAAAACAAACAAACACCACAGTCAATTCAGCACAAAAAGAAGCCACAAAACACAAGAACACCAAGACACACAGTATTATATTTTTTGACTTTTTTCCTCTTTGTAGTCAGTATCCTGGTCCTGGGAGCCACGATCCCTCCGTTGACGGCTCGGCGGGATTGGGAGGCGGGTCTCCTTCCTCCGTGATATTTTAACTCTCACTTTCACAGTGTGGTTGGAAAAAAGGGGGCGGGGGGGGGGGGGGGGGGGGCGGAGCCAGGTGGGAAGAGGAACACTTTTCAGCAAACAATGACAAACCCTGGCCGGAACAAACAGTTTCATTCCCGCCGTTGGATCGGACTGAAGCGATTTGGTGAAACGAGGGATGAAGGTGAATGGCGGGTTCGGGGGGAAAAAAAAGGCGAATCCCGTCTCCGGAGGCTCAGGCACGCTGCGGCAGGGCTCGGCGTTTGCGGCTGTAGTGGCGGCGAGCGCCCGTTTGCCTGGCAAAGTTCATCATGTAGTTTTGTTTGCGTGTGCTGCAGGGGAGACAAACACAGCGGTTGGAAGTAAAAAAAAAAAGATTGGAAAGGTGGAGCAGCAAAGAAGGAGATGCACTGTAAACACGTGTCATCATCGTGTCTCACGCCCTGGCGCTACTACGCTACACGAGTGCTGATGTTGTGCAGCTGGATGGAGACATGTGACTCACACACCAGGGAGGGGGGTCGGGGAAAAGACAAAAGTAGACAGCAGTGAGCAGACGTTAAAGACGTCTTCCACTCCAGCAGGGGGCAGGGCGGCGGATGTAAATGAGTGATGGAGGGAGGCGGACAAACTTTCCACAAAGAGTCATGAAAGATGGGAGGTCTCATTCGCCTCATTTCCTGTTGTCCAGGATGTGTGCTGACTCAGCATCAAGGAAGTTGCAAACCCCCATGGAGGACTCAGAGGTCATGACCTTGCTGTTTTTCTCAGTGACCAAAACATGATATGACTGACCGTAAAAAACATCAACTGCATTAAAAACCGACATCAGTGTGTAGAGGATATCACCACATGGGCTCAGGAAAACCTCATAAAACCACTGTCAGTAACTACAGTTGGTCGCTACATCTGCAAGTGCAAGTTAAAACTTTACTATGCAAAGCCAAACCCATTTATCAACAACACCCTGAAACGCCGCCGGCTTTGCTGGGCCCGAGCTCATCTGAGATGGACTGATGCTGAATGGTCCATACAGGTTTTGGAGCAACATATGTTGTCATCCAAGCAACGTTATCATGGACGCCCCTGCTTATTTCAGCAAGACAATGCCACACCACGTGTTACAACAGCGTGGTTTCGTAGTAAAAGAGTGCGGGTACTTTCCTGGCCCGCCTGCAGTCCAGACCTGTCTCTCATAGAAAATGTGTGGCGCATTATGAAGCGTAAAATACGACAGCGGAGACCCCGGACTGTTGAAGGACTGAAACTCTACATAAAACAAGAATGGGAAAGAATTCCACTTTCAAAGCTTCAACAATTAGTTTCCTCAGTTCCCAAACGTTTATTGAGTGTTGTTAAAAGAAAAGGTGATGTAACACAGTGGTGAACATGCCCTTTCCCAACTACTTTGGCACGTGTTGCAGCCATGAAATTCTAAGTGAATTATTATTTGCAAAAAAAAAAAAAAAGTTTCTCAAAATATGTTGTCTTTGTAGCATATTCAACTGAATATGGGTTGAAAATGAACACTTGATGCATATAATCACAGCAGTATGATGATTCTATGTGTCTACATTAGAGATGCGCGGATAGGCAATTATATCATCCGCAACCGCATCACTAAAGTCGTCATCCACCCGAACCAACATTTTATCAGAACCGCAACCGCCCGTTGTTATATATCCGGAATCGGCGACCTTTACCACTAAAAGAGCTAGTTTGATCCGTGTCACAAAGTAAAGAAGGCAATGGGAGCCGCTAACGTTCTTGCAAATATCCGATGGTGATCATTCAGATAACGGGGATAAGGGCGTGCTGTGAAGCCATTGCCTTAGACACCTTCAACAACATATACAAACCGTATACCAGTCCAGCAACATGTTGTGTGCAGCTTACGCAAACACACGTACAAGATTGAAAGGCATACTGGGTGACACAGAGTACGCTAATGGTTGTGATATAAACAATTTTAACACTCTTACTAATATGCGCCACACTGTGAAGCCACACCAAACAAGAATGACAAACACATTTTGGGAGAACAACCTCACAGTAACACAAAATAACGCAACAGAACAAATACTCAGAATCCTGTGCATCCGTGATTCTTCCTGAATATACTTTACACCCCCGCGGCCCCAACCTCACCCACCTTACCGACGCACGAGGGGTGGGGGGGGTTGCTGCGAGCGGGGTGTATAATATAGTCAGGAAGTGTCATGGATGTAAAGGATTCTGGATATTTGTTGCGTTGCGTTTATGTTGTGTTACTGTGAGGATGTTCTCCCAAAATGTGTTTGTCATTCTTGTTTGGTGTGGCTTCACAGTGTGGCGCATATTAGGCAAAGGCTTCATAGCACGCCCTAATACTTATTAACTGGGTGACTGCCGGCAGACATACTTGAGAATGTTTACGTCAACTAATGTTTTCTTCGCATTGTGACACGGGTCCAAAATGGCTCTTTGAACGGTAAAAGTTAACGATCTCTGAACCATGTATATCATATATTTCTGAATGGTTCAACCGCCACCCGCCCGAATCTATTTAAAATGTATTTTTTCGTCATGTCACCTGGCCGACCCGCGGTCTCATCCGCGGACTCCGCGGATGAGACCGCAAACCGCGCATCTCTAGACTACATTCAAACATTCTTCTTCATACTGCATTCATATATGCTACTTTTAAACTTTCATGCAGAGAGGGAAATCACAACTAAAAGTGTATTTATGAAACAGTTATTAAGCAGTGGCACAAACATTCATGTCATTTCCAAAACAGAAAGTGCAAGATTGTCAGAGACATTTTAAAACAAGCTATGAGTGCACTTTTGTGCATGATGTCACTAAGATGACATATCAAAACAACACTAAATTAAAGTGCATTTTTTTGTACAGAACGCCACTACAATAGTTTAAAACAAATAAAGTGCACTTTAAATGATGTGATGGGCCACATAAATGATGAGGTGGGCCACCTAGATGATGATGTGTGCCACCTAAATGATGAGGTGGGCCACATAAATGATTATGTGTGCCACCTAAATGATGAGGTGGGCCACCTAGATGATGAGGTGGGCCACATAAATGATGTGATGGGCCACATAAATGATGAGGTGGGCCACCTAGATGATGATGTGGGCCACATAAATGATGATGTGTGCCACCTAAATGATGATGTGTGCCACCTAAATGATGAGGTGGGCCACATAAATGATGATGTGTGCCACATAAATGATGAGGTGGGCCACCTAGATAATGATGTGTGCCACCTAAATGATGATGTGTGCCACCTAAATGATGAGGTGGGCCACATAAAGGATGTGGTGGGCCACATAAAGAGGTGGTGGGCCACATTAATGATGTGGTGGGCCACCTAAATGACGATGTGTGCCACATAAATGACGATGTGTGCCACATAAATGACGATGTGTGCCACATAAATGACGATGTGTGCCACATAAATGACGAGGTGGGCCACCTAAATGACGAGGTGGGCCACCTAAATGACGAGGTGGGCCACCTATATGACGAGGTGGGCCACATTAATGATGTGGTGGGCCAGCTAAATGATGATGTGTGCCACATAAATGACGAGGTGGGCCACATAAATTTAGAGGTGGGCCACATAAATGATGTGGTGGGCCACATAAATGATGTGGTGGGCCACATAAATGATGTGGTGGGCCACATAAATGATGAGGTGGGCCACCTAGATGATGATGTGGGCCACATAAATGATGATGTGTGCCACCTAGATGATGATGTGGGCCACATAAATGATGATGTGTGCCACCTAGATGATGATGTGGGACACATAAATGATGAGGTGGGCCACCTAGATAATGATGTGTGCCACCTAAATGATGATGTGTGCCACCTAAATGATGAGGTGGGCCACATAAAGGATGTGGTGGGCCACATTAATGATGTGGTGGGCCACCTAAATGACGATGTGTGCCACATAAATGACGATGTGTGCCACATAAATGACGATGTGTGCCACATAAATGACGAGGTGGGCCACCTAAATGACGAGGTGGGCCACCTAAATGACGAGGTGGGCCACATTTATGATGTGGTGGGCCAGCTAAATGATGATGTGTGCCACATAAATGACGAGGTGGGCCACATAAATTTAGAGGTGGGCCACATAAATGATGTGGTGGGCCACATAAATGATGTGGTGGGCCACATAAATGATGTGGTGGGCCACATAAATGATGTGGTGGGCCACATAAATGATGTGGTGGGCCACATAAATGACGATGTGTGCCACATAAATGACGATGTGTGCCACATAAATGACGAGGTGGGCCACCTAAATGACGAGGTGGGCCACATTTATGATGTGGTGGGCCAGCTAAATGATGATGTGTGCCACATAAATGACGAGGTGGGCCACATAAATTTAGAGGTGGGCCACATAAATGATGTAGTGGGCCACATTAATGATGTGGTGGGCCACATAAATGATGTGGTGGGCCACATAAATGATGTGGTGGGCCACATAAATGATGTGGTGGGCCACGTAAATGATGTGGTGGGCCACATAAATGATGTGGTGGGCCACGTAAATGATGTGGTGGGCCACGTAAATGATGTGGTGGGCCACATAAATGATGATGTGTGCCACATAAATGATGATGTGTGCCACATAAATGATGATGTGTGCCACATAAATGACGAGGTGGGCCACATAAATGATGATGTAGGCCACTTAAATGACAAGGTGGGCCAGGTCTGAGTTTGTGTTTGACACAGGTGCTTTAGTGCCAACTACCAAAATGAAGAGAATAAAATCAACTGTCTCCTTTTGGCCAGCAGAGGTCGCCACAGCAAGACGACCACATGAGGATTTAACTTGTGATTCCTAACAAAAGCCTTGACCTTACAAAGTCTCCTGTCCTTCATTGTTTACATTTTCATTGTGCAGACAAGGTTTGAGTGTCCCGGACACGGCACCACCCTCTTAGAGGTCAGCACTGATGTGTGAGGTCATGCAGGCGAGCCGCCACAACAACATTGAGGTAGCAACAGGAAGACAGAGATAAGGTGTAGTGATGGACAGACATGCAACCATTAACCACTTGGACAATACTGACAAGCTGCTAAATCCTTTGTTTTTGTGGTCTGAGTGTGTTACGGAGCCTCCACCTGGACTGTGTGAGCACCTGGTCTGCGTGGGACTCGGGGTTAGAAGGCCAGGGTATGGAGATGACTGCGGTGATGTGGAGTGGCGAGGCGAGGGAGAGTGGGAGGGATGGAGGCTGCATTGAGGATGGGGGGCGAGGCGAGGGAGAGTGTGTGGGATGGAGGCTGCATTCAGGATGGGGGGCGAGGCGAGGGAGAGCGTGTGGAGTGGGGCGGTGAGGGAGGCTGCATTCAGGATGGGGGCGAGGCGAGGGAGAGCGTGTGGGATGGAGGCGGCATTCAGGATGGGGGCGAGGCGAGGGAGAGCGTGTGGGATGGAGGCGGCATTCAGGATGGGGGCAAGGCGAGGGAGAGCGTGTGGGATGGAGGCTGCATTCAGGATGGGGGCGAGGCGAGAGAGAGCGTGTGGGATGGAGGCTGCATTCAGGAAGAGGCGCTGGACTTACCTGACACTACAGCCATGCCAGAGGGAGCAGAGTACACAAGAGAGCAGAGGTTAGAGCGCGAGAGGGGAGGGGCAGGTGGAGGGGAGGGCTGTCTCCAAGAAAGCTGTGGGGGGGTAGGAGCCGTGGCCTGGGGAGGGGGAGGCAGGGGCCCCCCGGAGTGGGAAGTGGCCAGCGAGGGGGTAGAAAGAGAGTGAAGAAGACGTGGATGGGATGATGAGAGAGAGAGAGAGAGAGAGAGAAGAGTAATCCGTCCATCGTGTGCGCAGAAGGGAAGAGGAATGGAGGAGGAAGAAAGGAGGTCAGTTGAGGATGAGGAGTGGAGGAAGAATCAAACAAGAAGCAGAGAAAAAAAAGAGCATGAAGAAGAAGAAGAGAAGTGGAAGAGATCGAAATAAATAACATTGTGAGGATCATCGTCACACTTTGGAGCTGAGCTGAAAACATGCACAGGATGGAAGGAAGAAAGCGTGGAAGGAAGGAAGGATGGAGAGAAGGAAGGAAGGAGGCCACATAGACCAGGGGTCAGCTAGGGTTTGGCGCTCAAAGCGTGTTTCCACCAAGCAGCACAGTTCAGTTCAGTTTGGTTTGGACTGCGAAATCCTGTTCCTGCTATTCTGTCAGCTACCAAGTTTTGATTGATTGATTGATTGATTGATTGAGACTTTTATTAGTAGATTGCACAGTTCAGTACATATTCCGTACGATTGACCCCAATAAGTTTTTCAACTTGTTTAAGTCGGGGTCCACGTTAATAGAGTCCTGGACATAATGTTGTTTTTCAGCCATGAGGAAGACAGGATAGAAGTCTTTGGAGTGAGCTTCAGAAAAGCAACTGAGCCTGTAAGTTGAGGTACTACTCTCCTGATGGGTTATGTAGAGAACTGTACTGCCTGGGTGGAACAGGGCTGAGGTTCGTAAGGACTTTTAATGCCTGGAGTGAACAATGAGTGCTGTGCTCTCATGCAGGGACCACATTCAAACTGCTTCAATTCATTTGCCAGCTGATAATTAGCCAGGATACTTTCAGTGTCCTGTGGAATTGTTGGGAGAATCAGAAGCAGAAAGTAAAAACTGGATGCAGGCTTTTAAGTCCATGTATTGATCTGAATAGTCCACAAGACACTGAAACTGATGACATCCAGAGAAAGCCAAGCAGACAGTCATGTTCCTCCTTGCCTGACGCCACAAGTGATGAAGCTCACTGGACATAATGGTGTGCTTACTGTACGCCTGTACTGTACTCCTGTGTATGTGTGGGCGGGGGGACGGGGCTGTTTCTACAGGTAGTACGGGATCAGAAAAGGGCAGATCTAGGCTCTAACGGGAGGTCAAGGTCCGGCCGGGAGTTGGGTACTCACAGAACTACTTCCACATGATCCAACGCCCACTGGTCGTGTCCCACGCCGTCGTGGCGCGGCTGCCACCACCGCAGCATCACGCCTTTGACCCTCGCCTCTCTGGAGAAAACATGGAAACACACACACACTGAATGTAAAGCATTGATTATATCCTGTCAGAGGGTGAGTAAGCAGTAGTTCATCCTCTGTATATTCAGCTTCAAAAAGATAAGGTTGTGAATCCTCATTGGTGCCAAAAAATAGTTGTCTTCTTTGTCTCTTCCCAAGTCCAAGGTTGTTTGGATTGGGTTATATACAAACCCTGTTTCCATATGAGTTGGAAAATTGTGTTAGATGTAAATATAAACAGAATACAATGATTTGCAAATCCTTTTCAACCCATACTCAGTTGAATATGCTACAAAGACAACATATTTGATGTTCAAACTGATAAACTTTATTTTTTTTGCAAATAATCATTAACTTAGAATTTAATGCTAGCAACACGTGACAAAGAAGTTGGGAAAGGTGGCAATGAATACTGATAAAGTTGAGGAATGCTCATCAAACACTTATATGGAACATCCCACAGGTGTGCAGGCTAATTGGGAACAGGTGGGTGCCATGATTGGCTATAAAAACAGCTTCCATGAAATGCTAAGTAATTCACAAACAAGGATGGGGTGAGGGTCACAAATTTATATAAATATATATATATATATATATTATATATTATATATATATACAATTTATATAAATATATATATATTTTTTCCACAAAGATTCGAATTAGCTAGTTTTTCTATTAATTTTTTTCGGTTGAATTTTGAATTTTAAAGAGTCAAAATTGAAGATAAACTATGTTTCAAAATTTTATTTTCATTTTTTCCGGGGTTTTCTCCTCTTTTAAACCGTTCAAATAAGTGGTTTTTTTTCATCATTTATTCCCCACAAAAAACCTTCCATAAAAGGAAAAAAATGTAGGACGGAATGACAGACAGAAATACCCATTTATATATATATATATGGACATATTTATTAAAGGTAAATTGAGCAAATTGGCTATTTCTGGCAATTTATTTAAGTGTGTATCAAACTGGTAGCCCTTGGCATTAATCAGTACCCAAGAAGAAGCTCTTGGTTTCAAAAAGGTTGCTGACCCCTGGATTAAAGCATGTAGGTCACTTACAGTGGAATATTGTAGGAGACCCTCTGGGCTTTTATGAAGTCTTTGGGCTGATGCTGGGCAATGACGTGCCAGCGGACTCCATTGTTGACGCTGTATTGCAGCAGCACGGCTCGGTCCACCGTGTCGGCCCGGTCCAGAGCTATGTTGCAACTCTCAGTCTGTGCCACGCTGCCAATCTGCAGCACAAACATGATCTTACTGCAGCAAGACACAGAAGTGACAAGGTTAGAGGCAGATATGCGAGCATGAATTGGCAGCAAGGACGCGGGCGTCTGAGGCGCGGACACGACGACGTCAGCGTGTGAGCGCATGAAACTTGTACCTGTACCTAGCTCGGGTGAGGTCCAGCGGTTTGGTAACAGCCTGCCTCATCTTACAGCCGTTGAAATAGAGCGAGTCTCCGTGGGCGTGTGGGGACAACTGTCCACAGCCGCTGCCCACGCCTCCGCCCTGGACCAGCTGCCAGCTCTCCTCGGAGACACTTCCCGACTCAAAGTTGTCCTTGATGAAGCTGGGCAGGTCGCTGCTGGACAGCGAGCAGTCGTCACCTGACCCACAGGAAATAGCGGAGACTGCTTAAACAGTTTGCTAAATTCCGGGAATATTCAAAGTTGGAAACTTTCCATGGGAATTAACGAGAATATATAATAATGCATTAGATTTTATATCACGATTCTCTATTACTAAATACTCAAAGCGCTCGCGGAGAAGTGGGAACCCATCAGTCATTCACACCTGGTGGTGGTAAGCTACATCTGTAGCCACAGCTGCCCTGGGGTAGACTGATGGAGGCGAAATCGCCAGTTTTCGCCTCCGACCACCACCAATCATTCATTCCCCAGTGTGAGCGGCACCGGGGGCAAGGGTGCAGTGTCCTGCCCAAGGACACAACGGCAGCAATTTGAATGTCAAGAGGCAGGGAGCGAACCTGCAACCCTCAGGTTTCTGGCACGGCCGCTCTACTCACTACGCCATGCCGCCCCCCCTAATATATGGCCATTAATGGGAATAAACATTGAATGCAACATGCTAGATCTTGCAGCATGATTATTAGCCAAAACAACTTGATTTCATGCAAATTCAGTTGAATTTCAACCCTTCACTGTGCATTCCTCCATCACATGCATAGATAATTCCCAGCATACTACACACTACAGGCCACACTGGTATTTGAGCCCAAGGACTTCATCCAGTCAGGTATCCATCCATCCATGCATCTTGCTCCGCTTATCCGAGCTTGGGTCACGGGGGCAGCAGCCTAAGCAGAGAAGCCCAGACTTCCCTCTCCCCAGCCACTTTGTCCAGCTCTTCCCGAGGGGAATCCTGAGGTGTTCCCAGGTCAGCCGGGAGACATAGTCTTCCCAACTTGTCCTGGGTCTTCCCCGTGGCCTCCTACCGGTTGGACGTGCCCTAAACACCTCCCTAGCATCCTGACCAGAGGCCCGAACCACCTCATCTGGCTCCTCTCCATGTGGAGGAGCAGTGGCTTAACTTTGAGTTCCTACCGGATGACAGAGCTTCTCACCCTATCTCTAAGGGAGAGCCCCGCCACCCGGTGGAGGAAACTCATTTGGGCCGCTTGTACCCGTGATCTTATCCTTTCGCTCATAACCCAAAGCTCATGACCATAGGTGAGGATGGGAACGTAGATAGACCGGTAAATTGAGAGCTTTGCCTTCCGGCTCAGCTCCTTCTTCACCACAACGGATCGATGCAACGTCCGCATTACTGAAGACGCCGCACCGATCCGCCTGTCGATCTCACAATCCACTCTTCCCTCACTCGTGAACAAGACTCCGAGGTACTTGAACTCCTCCACTTGGGGCAAGATCTCCTCCCCAACCCGGAGATGGTACTCCACCCTTTTCCGGGCGAGAACCATGGACTGGGATCCAGTGAGAGCTGAAGATCCTGGCCAGATGAAGCCATCAGGACTACATCATCTGCAAAAAGCAGAGACCTAATCCTGCGGCCACCAAACCGGATCTCCTCAACGCCTTGACTGCGCCTAGAAATTCTGTCCATAAAAGTTATGAACAGAATCGGTGACAAAGGACAGCCTTGGCGGAGTCCAACCCTCACTGGAAACGTGTCCGACTTACTGCCGGCAATGCGGACCAAGCTCTGACACTGATCGTACAGGGAGTGAACCGCCACAATAAGACAGTCCGGTACCCCATACTCTCTGAGCACTCCCCACAGGACTTCCCGAGGGACACGGTCGAATGCCTTCTCCAAGTCCACAAAGCACATGTAGACTGGTTGGGCAAACTCCCATGCACCCTCAAGAACCCTGCCCAGAGTATAGAGCTGGTCTACACTTCTAAGACCAGGAGGAGAACCACACTGTTCCTCCGGGAATGTGTGATCCCACGATAGCTGGAACACACCCTCCGGTTCCCCTTCTTAAAGAAAGTTTCCAAAAATTTACCGGTAACTTTCCACCCCTTTGCAACTCTAGTTATCAGTGCATGAAACATCTTTTTGGAGCAGGAATGCGCAATTTGAACAATTTCCTGTGTGTCTAAAAACTGTAAACTGCAGCCTGGGCGAGTGTAACAGTTTGTGGCCCACCGTGGTATCCCTCGTCACAGATGCAGACCACCCCACTGGTGCAGTAGCCATGTCCACTGCAGAGTCCCGGGCAGGCCTCTCCAATGTAGACATGGTCCACTCCCCAGCTCTGTCGCTCGCCAGTCCCCTCCTTTTGAATCCAGCGGAACTGCGTCGCCCTGGGAATAAAAAGACAAATGTTGTATAGTTGCCATTAGGGATGGCTACCTTTCACATTTGAATCGGTTCGGTATCAATTCCCAATTGATTTGATTGATAGACTTTGCGTCTTTTTGCGGCGGATGAAAAGAGCACAGCTCCCTGAGCACATTCTACAGATGTCCCATTGGGTGTGAGTTTTTCCTTGCCCTTATTTGGGCTCTACCAAGGATGTCGTTGTGGTTTGTGCAGCCCTTCGAGACACTTGCGATTAAGGGCTATATAAATAAACATTGATTGATTGATTGATTGATAGAGCAGTGTTTTTCAACCACTGTGCCAGACAATGATGCAACTTCCCCTAATTTTTCTGCAAATCAATAATTATAATCTGCCAATAATGTGCGGCTGCTTAGTGTTTGTGCTGTCTAGAACTCGGCAGGGTAACCACATAATACTCCATGTCAGTAGGTGGCAACAGGTAGTTCATTACTTTGTAAAAGTCAGAATGTGTCGGGTGAGACGAGGATAGTGTGTTGCAGGGGCGTCGCCAGACTGATTTCACTGGGGCACGTGCCCCACTGTTGATCTTGAGTGCCCCAGTAAAAATGTCACCAATAAAAAAAAAAAAACGCTTCAGAGTTTTAAGTCTACATAACATCGACAACAGCGCACATACTACTTAGTATGGTAATTGATTGCTACTGTATTCACTCCTAGTAACAATGAGCACATGGCTAATTAATATGGTCATTTATTCACGTGTGGATTTGAGACTTCAGTTGAGAAAGAGAGAGAGGACTAGAATCACGGCGTGAGATAGGTAACGTTAGCCAACAACAATTTGGTAATTACATTATTTTGATTTTGATTTGACTCAAACTGTAACTCCTAGATGGATTTAAGAAAGTTATTGGCCCGCAGCAGAGAAGAAGCAGCAGGAATGAGAGATGTAAGTAAAGTCCTAGCTAGCTAGGCAACATCATTGTCTTAAGTTGATGCTAAGTTAGCTAACGTTCTTCCTTGTATCAAGACAAACATATTCATTTGCTGTACGAGCTGTCGGGGGAATTTCCAATCAACATGAAACATAATGTTGGTTATTGTCTGCTGCTTCTGCATCAATGATGATTTGGAGTAAGCATGTGTGAGTTGAGTGCTTCTCAAATGCTTTATCTTCAGGAAGAAAAACTTTTTTCCATATCATCAAGTCGTGAGCCAAATTTTTAAATCATTCAAGTTTATTTCACAGAAAAGTAGCACAGTAGACTTGTCTTGTTAATCGGTGTGACTTTGACTAAAATAATCTTGTTTTGTCACCAGAAAAATGGCTACAGCTAAAGCATCTGGTTTTGTTTCCAGAAAAAATAGTAACATTTCTGTATTTGTTTTCAGAAAGATGGCTGAAAATATCGGGTTTTGTTGCCCCATTTAGATTTTTTAAAAATATATTTCCATGTCTGTCCTGAGTCCTCCTCCAACTTGTTAGTCGCTTTGCCTTTTGCTAAAATACTCACTAATAGTCACCAGAAAAATGGCTAAAAATATCTGGTTTTGTTGCCACAATTTGATTTTTTTCTCCCTAAACTTTTTTTTTTTCATGCACACATGTGACTGCGACTCACTGAAAATGACACACAATCCACTTTTATGTCAGGAGCCAGCAGTTGGGAACCACTGGTCAACTGTATAACAGTTACTGTAATATTTCCATGTCTGTCCAGAGTGATTGACCACTTTGCAAAAATGAAAAGACACACAACAGTTGTTCATTTATTCTACTACTGTGGCTTTATTGTTTTGTGTATATTTTATAGTTTTGTGTATCTGAAATAGGATTAGCCACATTGCCATAAATGGAAATTAAATAATATAAAAGAACCCAGAGATGTAGGGGTGCTTTATTTTTTGTTTTACTTTTGTAGATGTTAAATTTGCAGATGATTACTGCAATAAATATTTCAAAAAGATTCATTGCTCTTCCTTTTTGCTTTTACCAGTAGCAGTTTAGAAGTCTGGAGTAAAAAAGTGCACAAGTAGGTCAAATGCATTAGTTAATTTCAGGTGGTTCATCAAAGATCCATACAACATCATCTGATATGATTTCATAGTTTAAAGCACTATTTATGTATTTTTTATGATAAATAAGTGCTAAAAATGTTTTTGCTTGTGCGCTTTGCACGCTCACATGAATTATTTGTGCCCCAGGTGTGCCCCAGTACAGAATTAGGTCTACTGACGCCCCTGGTTTGTTGTGGTCCCAATATGCAGACCACAGCAGGAGGCGGTGTGCAGGTAAAAAGGTATGTAATGCTTAAACCAAAAACAAACAAAAAGGAAAAGAAAATGTATGCAAAACGAAAGTCAAACTGAACTTGGCTACAAAGTAAATACTAAATACTTTTTGCTTTTTTCTAGAGATGTCCGATGATATCAGCAGTCCGATATTAACGGCCGATAAATGCTTTAAAATGGAATATCGTAAATAATCGGTATCGGTTTCAAAAAGTAAAATGTATGACTTTTGAAAAGGCCGCTGTACGGAGTGGTACACGGACGTCGGGAGAAGTACAGAGCGCCAATAAACCTTGAAGGCAGCCCAGTCACATAATATCTACAGCTTTTCACACACACAAGTGAATGCAAGGCATACTTGGTCAACAGCCATACATGTCACACTGAGGGTGGCCGTGTAAACAACTTTAACACTGTTACAAATATGCGCCACACTGTGAACCCACACCAAACAAGAATGACAAACACATTTCGAGAGAACATCCGCATCGTAACACAACATAAATGGAGTGTTTTAAGTCTCGTCTTAAGACCCGTTTTTATTCTCTGGCTTTTAACACTATGTGAGTTGTGTGGTCCTCTGTTGCCCTCTGTGTTTTAATATTTGGATTTCTATTTACTGTTTTAATTGGTTTCACCCTTAAAATCATTTTCTTAATCATATTTGTTTTATATTGTTTTTATTTTTATTTTTTGTTTTTATTCACTCATTGGAGGAGCTCAGGCTAGTATTTGAATGTTGTTTTTAATATTGTTGTGTAGCACTTTGGAAACATTCTGTTTTTTAAAAGTGCTATATAAATAAAGTGGATTAAACTGGATTGGATGAACACAACAGAACAAATACCCAGAACCCCATGCAGCACTAACTCTTTCGGGACACTACTATATACACCCCCTAACCACCTAACCCCCCACCTCTACCTCCTCATGCTCTCTCAGGGAGAGCATGTCCCAAATTCCAAGCTGCTGTTTTGAGGCATGTTAAAAAAAATAATGCACTTTGTGACTTCAATAATAAATATGGCAGTGCCATGTTGGCATTTTTTTCCATAACTTGAGTTGATTTATTTTGGAAAACCTTGTTACATTGTTTAATGCATCCAGCGAGGCATCACAACAAAATGAGGCATTATAATGTGTTCATTCCACCACTGTATATATCGGTATCGGTTGATATCGGAATGGGCAATTAAGAGTTGGACCATGGGTAGGGAACCTATGGCTCTAGAGCCAGATGTGGCTCTTTTGATGACTACATCTGGCTCTCAGATAAATATTAGCTGACATTGTTTAACACGATAAGTAATGAATAAATCCGCTGCTAATCACAGTATCAAAAATAACGTTCACAATATACGACATTCTCGTGCATTTTCCTTTCATCCATCCGGTTTCTACCGCACCTGTTCAAAAAGTCGCATTAATGGTAAGAAGTATTATATTTATTTTTGGCTAACCTCAGAATAACAATGTTATTAAAAAGAATAAGAGACTTATTATACTCTAAAAATGTTGGTCTTTCTTAAAAATGCACGCATATTGTGGTATTCAGTGTTAAAAAAAAAAAAAAAAAAAGTTGTATGGCTCTCACGGAAATACTTTTTAAAATATTTGGCTTGTACTCTCAGCCAAAAAGGTTCCCGACCCCAGAGTTAGACAATAACGGAATATCGGATATCGGCAAAAAAGCCATTATCAGACATCTCTACTTATTTTCTCTAAAAATGCTGTAGATTTGACTAACAATTGATTATGGACTAGGGATGCAACCGAATATATTCGGCCGAATATGGCAAAAAAAGCCACATTCGGCCTTCGGTGGAATGAGTTAAAAGCAAGGCCGAATAGTGGCGTGTGACGCAATTTTTGGACGCGGTGACGTTGGGATATGTTGTGTACCTGTATAAGTGTATGAGGTTACAAGCACACACTTATTGAGATTTAGTGGGGCCTCTGTTTACATTATTAGCCTGTTGTGTAGGCTACCTGTATAAGTGTATGAGGTTACAAGCACACACTTAATTGAGATTTACTTGAACCTTCTGTTTACATTATTAGCATATCTACTGTGGCTAAGCAGACTTTTGCCAAAAGGACAATAATTCATTTGTTGTGGGTTTATTGAGATTTACTTGAGACTTCTGTTTACATTATTAGCCTGTTGTGTAGGCTACCTGTATAAGTGTATGAGGTTACAAGCACACACTTAATTGAGATTTACTTGAACCTTCTGTTTACATTATTAGCATATCTACTGTGGCTAAGCAGACTTTTGCCAAAAGGACAATCATTCATTTGTTGTGGGTTTATGCACTTTAATGCACTTTATTTTTTTATTTGGAATGCATGTTTTGTTTGAAGGCCTAATATAAATGAAAAACTTTGTGCTTTTTTTGAAAAGCAAAGGCTACAGGAATATTAAAAAAATGTCAATATTCAATAAAAAATTACTTTATGTGAAAAAAATGTCTAAATATTTATTCTAGGCTATCCATCCATCCATCCATTTTCTATCGCTTATTCCCTTTTGGGGTCGCGAGGGGCGCTGGCGCCTATCTCAGCTACAATCGGGCGGAAGGCGGGGTACACCCTGGACAAGTCGCCACCTCGTCGCAGGGCCTATTCTAGGCTATTTATGCAATATTAAAAAAATTATGAAAAACTGCATTCATTATTCGGTATTCGGCCTTCGGCAAAGCGTTTAAATTTTATTCGGCTTCGGCCACACATTTTCATTTCGGTGCATCCCTATTATGGACCAAATCTAACAACTGTGTAAATTCCTAATCGAAGGCAGCCCGAGTTGCTGCCAATTGAAATATGAAAAAAAAACAACTTACCCCGAGGAGACGTGGTCAGGGAGTTGGACAGTGACCCTGGTCCACGTTGAACTGTTGACAGGACTGAAGATGGTGGACTCGTGGAACTGGAAAGGCGAGCAGCCCACGTTGTTGACGGAGGAGGGGAAGCACTCAGACTGTACCAACTGCCAGGAGTCAGACCTAATAGAGAGAGTCAACCATAAATGTACCGCTCCAGGATATACATTTATACACACGGTGGTCCTCGGCTTACCAACATGTTTTTTCTCCGACTGTGTGAGTCGAAGTCATAAATTGATACTTAAGTCAACATAAAGCGTTCATATTACACATGAGTGCACTGTTTGTAATTGTTGAAGGTTGTTATTGTTTCTAATATCAGCTAGGAGTGTGAATGAATTCATGGGAGGGCGTTCATCACTAAGGAACGTCGTTGTGGAGGGGGGCGTGGTATGCGGGCCTGCTGTTGAGCGGGGTGTGTAAGGACCGGCCTCGAAGCACAGCTGGCAGGTGATTGGATTACCCAGCTGGGACTGATCATCCAATCACCTGCCATGCTTATTAGCAGCAGCCGGACCGAGACACGATGGTAGGAGTTGGAGAGAGAGAGAGACAGAGACACGCTAGAGAGCAGTGCAGAGCAGCAGGAGGAGAGACTGGGGCTGAAAAGTCGAGTGCGATTGCCGAACGTGGATTTAATAAAACATTGAATCCTGAATACCGGGCTCTCGTGCCAGTGTGTGGTGGTCAGGACAACCTCTACAGTGTACAGTGAGGACCACCTGTACATGGCGTCAATGTCTACCTTGCATCCTTCCTGAACTGCAGCAGGACAGAATGGTGGTCCTCACAGGTGTCTGCCTCACAGCCCACAACTATCTACAGGGATGAGAAGAACAACAGGAATGCAACTCAAAAACAGACAAAACACGCTCATTCAAGATAAGTTGCTCCGTGTTGCTTCGTCATACCTTGAACTGTAAAATATATCCAGGTTGCACGATGAGTTCTCGAGTGGCCAGGATGTTGTGTGTCCCGTCCTGGTTCTTGTTGGGCCAGTAGAGGTGGAAGGAGGGGTTTCCACAGAAGCCGGCAGTTCTCACAGCGTTCGGGTAGAAGCTCCAGCTTTCCTCATGGGAAACACCCTCTGGCAAACAAGTCCAACATGAATTGAAACATTTAACATACAAACCCTGTTTCCATATGAGTTGGGAAATTGTGTTAGATGTAAATATAAACAGAATACAATGATTTGCAAATCCTTTTCAACCCATATTCAGTTGAATATGCTACAAAGACAACATATTTCATGTTCAAACTCATAAACTTTACTTTTTTTGGGCAAATAATCATTAACTTAGAACTTCATGGCTGCAACACGTGCCAAAGTAGTTGGGAAAGGGCATGTTCACCACTGTGTTACATCACCTTTCTTTTAACAACACTTAATAAACATTTGGGAACTGAGGAAACTAATTGTTGAAGCTTTGAAAGTGGAATTCTTTCCCATTCTTGTTTTATGTAGAGTTTCAGTCCTTCAACAGTCCGGGGTCTCCGCTGTCGCATTTTTTTTTGCAAAAAATCATTAACTTTAGAATTTGAAGCCAGCAACACTTGACAAAGTAGTTTGGGAAAGCTGGCAATACATACTGATAAAGTTGAGGAATGCTCATCAAACACTTATTTGGAACATCCCACAGGTGTGCAGGCTAATTGGGAACAGGTGGGTGCCATGATTGGGTATAAAAACAGCTTCCCGAAAAATGCTCAGTCTTTCACAAGAAAGGATGGGGCGAGGTACACCCCTTTGTCCACAACTGCGTGAGCAAATAGTCAAACAGTTTAAGAACAACCTTTCTCAAAGTGCAATCGCAAGAAATTTAGGAAATTTCGACATCTACGCCCCATAATATCATCAAAGGGTTTAGAGAATATGGAAAAAAATCACTCCACGTAAGCGGCATGGCCGGAAACCAACATTCAATGACCGTGACCTTCGACTTTATCAAAAACCAACATCAATCTTTAAAGGATATCACCACATGGGCTCAGGAACACTTCAGAAAACCACTGTCACTAAAGTCAGTTCGTCGCTACATCTGTAAGTGCAAGTTAAAGCTCTACTATGCAAAGCGAAAGCCATTTATCAACAACATCCAGAAACGTTGCCGGCTTCTCTGGGCCCGAGATCATCTAAGATGGACTGATGCAAAGTGGAAAAGTGTTCTGTGGTCTGACGAGTCCACATTTCAAATTGTTTTTGGAAATATTCGACAATATGTCATCCGGACCAAAGGGGAAGCGAACCATCCAGATTTGTTATCGACGCAAAGTTGAAAAGCCAGCACATGTGATGTTATGGGGGTGCATTAGTGCCCAAGGCGTAGGTAACTTACACAAATAAGAAAAACATTTCTTACCGTCATCAAACGTGTCAAGCAGGGTTGATGGGTTAATGTCTGACCCTCCGACTAAAATGTTGTCTACAGCCCACTGGGCTCGTTCCAGGCTGGGGGAGGCCAGGCCGGAGGAAATGGTGAAGGGCTGCCACCAACGTAGACGTGTGGCGTTGGTCAGAGCGCCCTCTGGCAGGACAATGTAATCCCTCCTCACAGAGACATACTTCAGATAGTCCATCTCATGCAACAGGATCCACGACACACCTTGGTAAGGAGAGATCCTTGAGAAAGTGCAAAGGAGACAAGGAAATGAAAGGCCGGCACACCTCCATCAGTGGAGTAGTCCAGGAGCACTCCCTCTTTCCGACATGTGGGACGGTGGCACATGGACATGTTGTTTTCGCTTCCAATCCTGGCCCAGTACTCCACAAACCTGTAGACAGAGACGTACAACATCCAGATGTATTGAAGCCAGAGACAAGTAGAAGTTTGTCAGACTTCAGGACTAACTTGGCTCCTCGCAGGTCCATATCAGCCGTGACAGCTTGCCTGGCATCAGCGCCCCCAAAATACAGGGCGGTGCCTTCTACCAGCACGCCACAGTCTGTGCAGGGCCGGCCGCCTTCCAGAACCTGCCACTGTGGGCCAGCGGCTCCTTCCCAGTCAAAACGTTCTTTCAACGACGCCTGCAAAAAAAAGGGGATATAATCATACTTGTCAACCTTGAGACCTCCAGATTCAGGAGATGGTGTGTATGTGTGTGTGTGTGTGTGTGTGTGTGTGTGTGTGTGTGTGTGTGTGTGGCCGCGGAAGGGATGAATATTGTAGCGTCCCGGAAGAGTTAGTGCTGCAAGGGGGGTTTGGGTATTTGTTCTGTTGTGTTTATGTTGTGTTACGGTGCGGATGCCATCCATCCATCATCTTCCGCTTGTCCGAGGTCGGGTCGCGGGGGCAACAGCCTAAGCAGGGAAACCCAGACTTCCCTCTCCCCAGCCACTTCGTCCAGCTCTTCCCGGGGGATCCCGAGGCGTTCCCAGGTCAGCCGGGAGACATAGTCTTCCCAACGTGTCCTGGGTCTTCCCCGTGGCCTCCTACCGGTTGGACGTGCCCTAAACACCTCCCTAGGGAGGCGTTCGGGTGGCATCCTGACCAGATGCCCGAACCACCTCATCTGGCTCCTCTCCATGTGGAGGAGCAGCGGCTTTACTTTGAGTTCCTCCCGGATGGCAGAGCTTCTCACCCTATCTCTAAGGGAGAGACCCGCCTCATTTGGGCCGCTTGTACCCGTGATCTTGTCTTTTCGGTCAAGACCCAAAGCTCATGACCATAGGTGAGGATGGGAACGTAGATCGACCGGTAAATTGAGAGCTTTGCCTTCCGGCTCAGCTCCTTCTTCACCACAACGGATCGATACAGCATCCGCATTACTGAAGACGCCGCACCGATCCGCCTATCGATCTCACCATCCACTCTTCCCTCAGTCGTGAACAAGACTCCTAGGTACTTGAACTCCTCCACTTGGGGCAGGGTCTCCTCCCCAACCCGGTGATGGCATTCCACCCTTTTCCGGGCGAGAACCATGGACTCGGACTTGGAGGTGCTGATTCTCATTCCGGTGCGGATGTTCTCCCGAAAATGTGTTTTTCTTTCTTGTTTGGTGTGGGTTCACAGTGTGGCACACATATGTAACAGTGTTGAAGTTGTTTATACGGCCACCCTCAGAGTGACCTGCATGGCTGTTGACCAAGTATGCTTGCATTCACTTGTGTGTGTGTAAGAGCCACATATCTTATGTGACTGGGTCGCTGTTTGTGTGGAGGAAAAGCGGACATGAGGACAGGTTGTAGAGGACGTTAAAGGCAGTGCTTTTAAGGCACGCCCCCAATAAAGTTGTCCCGGTGGAAATCGGGAGTTATTCGGGGGAATTGTTACCCCGGGAGATTTTCGGGAGGGGCACCGAAATTCGGGAGTCTCCCGGGAAAATCGGGAGGGTTGGCAAGTATGATTGTAGGTCGGTAAAAAAAAAAAAAAAAACGGAAAAAATATTTTTTCTATTTTTACAGAGATATAAAAAGATGGATTTCCAACAATAGAGGGAAAAATTACATGCCTGGACTTATTTATTATTGTTGAAAATGCATACAGTATTTCAGGGCTGTCAAACCCGTTTTAGCTCTGTGCATTAAAACAAAAAAATAAAGACAAATTCGGATCGTTTTCTTTGTCTTCCTTTGGCAAAAAACAGAAAAAACACATTCTGAAATTATTACAGTAAAAATATGGAAAAAAATACCAGCTGCAGTATAGTTTAGATCCGTGTATAACTAAATATGTTTACATATTCATAAAAATGTGTTTTCTTTTGTATTATTTATTGTAATTAACGTTAGAATAATTATGTGTAAGCTATCACACGACTCTTATGCTCAAAGGCTGTTGCTATAGTTATCATCAATTGTGCTGAAGTAGTACTTTTCTATCCATGCAAAGCGAGTAGTCTCGTATCAGTGCTTGTGTCCAGAACCGGCCTGCTGACTGCCAAGGCCGAACATCGAGTACTGTGACGCAGACAAAGCACAGACATGGCGAGATCGCGAGTGTCAGCACATGTGCATATCTGAATAATAATATATTGTGTCTAACTGGGGCTGCTGAAATTACCCCCCTTCCTTCAGCAGCCGCCTCAGCGATGTAACCAGGGACCTCCCAAATAAATACAGGAGCACGTGGGCTGGACTTAAAAGTGTAGGTTGTTTCTGTAACTAGAGTACAGCCCAAAGCCACCTCTCCTCATTGAGCAAAATTGAACTCTGTCTCTGCATGATTCCTTGCTTCTTGTCTGTTTAATAGATGTCATCAGTGTTTGAACCTGACATTAAGGAATGTTTATGACAAGATTTTAACCAAAATAGAATGTGAGATATAACAGGATAATGCATTCATTGATTATTTGTATGCAAAACGCTTGCAAAACAGTGGGACCTCAAAAATTTACTGTGGGAGCCCATTTTTATGACTTGATGGGGTCTCTGGGATCCCGTTTTGAAAATTCCAAGCGCCAACACAGATGGATGGATGGATGGATGGATGGATAGATAGTGTTGGATTTGGTTGTCTTTTTATTTCCTAGTCAGATTTGAGAACAGCTAAAGTGTGAGCCTTTTACATAGACCTTGAATTTGGAATGTTGGAATGAAGACATAACAATCCCTATCTCAACTGTCCGAAGTAGGGAGGAGAAGAAGAGGGGCGGGTGAGAGTGAGTGAGGAGGGAGAAACTGCCATTTTAGGATGAGATCAATTTGGACCGAGCTTTGAAATGTTTTATCTGGATTGATCTCCCAAGGCGCTTTGGTAATAAAATAGAAAAATGAGCAACCTCTGTCTCTGATTGATTTAAAACCAGCTTATGTGTCATCAAACAATCTGGGGGCGTTGACCGAAGGAAGAACAGGTCCAAAACGCAACAATAGATAGATGGATGGATGGATAGATTGATGGATAGATAGATAGATAGATAGATGGATGGATAGATGGATGGATAGATAGATATTAATTCCTTCAGGAGAGTTCCCTGAGGAAACTTAAATATGATGGGCATATTGGTCCGTGCAAAACAGCAGCAGGCGTCTGTGGCCTGCGGGCCGATCCTAATACTAATCAAATATCATAGCAAGGGCCAGGGCCTTGACTTTGACACGTATATTATGAGACCAAGTCATATTTTGGAAGACAAAAGAACTGCACTCTACCTTTAGAGCAGAACTGGCATGGCAGTTTTGTCCCGTGAATCCCGGGTCACAAAGGCAGCGTTGATCCAGACAGTCGCCATGTCCCCCACAGTGGCCCTCACAGGCCGGCCCGACATAAAAGTTCCCAACACCCCACTGGACGTCCGAGTGCTGCTGGTAAAACCTGAAGCGCACCGCACTAAAGGACCCGGAGAAAGAAGTGGAATCCTTTGGGTGATGTCAAAAGTTTAGTTAAACAACATGCATTGGCCTTTTTCAAGATTCATACGACAAACGTTTGAATAATTGATATTGTGACAATAAATAGAACCGTCAATAATGGAGCGCATGCATGACGGGAGCATGAAATATTAAGGACTGCATGTTTCTCCACATACCTGCCAGCCAGGCCGTCGGGCAGGGGATAGACGGCCCGCTTCCAGCCGTCCGCCGGGAAGAAGACTGATGGCTGGGAGACCTGACCTCCACAGCGGGGATCAGCAGGTAGACACTGAGGAACCAGGTACTTCCACGTCACACCAAAGTCTGCAGAGTACTGGACGTGGACTTGTCTGTCGGCAGGGCGGTCGGGCACGACGCAGCCGACCGCGATCTGAAAGGAAGCACGTGTTTAAAGCCTTGAATGACTTCATTACTTGAAGACAGCAATCACCCTGTAAAACTGTATCAAAGCAGCCGAGAAAGTAAATTATTCTGTTCTTCTTACCAAGCTCTCCAAATTGAACTTCTCTCAAAATGCTGAGAGCTGGATTGAATCGTATCTGCATGATCCAACACAAGCTGTATCAGTTGACAACTGCAGCTCTGACTCTGTGGAGTCCCTCCGGGGTCAATATCAGGCCCCCTTTAAAAACCCCGTTTCCATATGAGTTGGGAAATTGTGTTGGATGTAAATTTTCAACCCATATTCAGTTGAATATGCTACAAAGACAACATATTTGATGTTCAAACTCATAAACATTTTCTTTTGTGCAAATAATCAACTTTAGAAATTGATGCCAGCAACACGTAACAAAGAAGTTGGGAAAGGTGGCAATAAATACTGATTACGTTGAGGAATGCTCATCAAACACTTATATGGAACATCCCACAGGTGTGCAGGCTAATTGGGAACAGGTGGGTGCCATGATTGGGTATAAAACAGCTTCCATGAAATGCTAAGTAATTCACAAACAAGGATGGGGTGAGGGTCACCACTTTGTAAGCAAATTGTCGAACAGTTTTAGAACAACATTTCTCAATGAGCTATTGCAAGGAATTTAGAGATTTTACCATCTATGGTCTGTAAAAACATCAAAAGGTTCAGAGAATCTGGAGAAATCACTGCACGTAAGCGATGACATTACGGACCTTTGATCCCTCAGGCGGTACTGCATCAAAAACCGACATCAATCTCTAAAGGATATCACCACATGGGCTCAGGAACACTTCATAAAACCACTGTCAGTAACTACAGTTGGTCGCTACATCTGTAAGTGCAAGTTAAAACTCTACTATGCAAAGCGAAAGCCATTTATCAACAACACAGAGGAACGCCGCCGGCTTTGCTGGGCCCGAGCTCATCTAAGATGGACTGATGCAAAGTGGAAAGGTGTTCTGTGGTCTAGACGAGTCCACATTTCAAATTATATTTGGAAACAGAGGACGTGGTGTCCTCCGGAACAAAGAGGAAAATAACCATCCGGATTGTTATAGGCACAAAGTTGAAAAGTCAGCATGTGTGATGGTATGGGGGTGTATTAGTGCCCAAGGCATGGGTAACTTACACATCTGTGAAGGCACCATTAATGCTGAAAGGTCCATACAGGTTTTGGAGCAACATATGTTGTCATCCAAGAAACGGTATCATAGACGCCCCTGCTTATTTAAGCAGGACAAGTGTTACAACAGCATGGCTTCGTAAAAAAAGACTGCGGGTACTTTCCTGGCCCGCCTGCAGTCCAGACCTGTCTCCCATGGAAAATGTGTGGCGCATTATGAAGCGTAAAATACGACAGCGGAGACCCCGGACTGTTGAAGGACTGAAGCTCTACATAAAACAAGAATGGGAAAGAATTCCACTTTCAAAGCTTCAACAATTAGTTTCCTCAGTTCCCAAACGTTTATTGAGTGTTGTGAAAAGAAAAGGTGATGTAACACAGTGGTGAACATGCCCTTTCCCAACTACTTTGGCACGTGTTGCAGCCATGAAATTCTAAGTTAATTATTATTTGCAAAAAAAAAATAATGTTTATGAGTTTGAACATCAAATATGTTGTCTTTGTAGCATATTCAACTGAATATGGGTTGAAAAGGATTTGCAAATCATTGTATTCTGTTTATATTTACATCTAACACCATTTCCCAACTCATATGGAAACAAGGTTTGTATTTATTTAGCCTCCATATTAATGATTTTCCACTGTTTGTCCTGAAGCTGAATGCTTCATGTGTGCAGACGACACGCTTGTCTCTCATAGTCATCATTGTCGACGTCCCACTGGGGTGAGTTTTTCCTTGCCCTTATGTGGGCTCTACCGAGAATGTCGTTGTGGTTTGTGCAGCCCTTTGAGACACTTGTGATTTAGGGCTACATAAATAAACATTGATTGATTGATTTTTTCTAAACTAAAACTAGGGAAATGCGTAGTGTTCTGGGCTTCAGTACAGTGTTGATCTCCTGAAGACATGATTTTATTTCACAATTCCTTGAGAGAAAAAAAGGCCTGGTTAGACATTGTGTATGTCATGTGTGCCTTCCTCGGGTGAAGCTAGGATTACAGCTATGTTGTTATTATGCAGTTTGTTCCTCATGTATGTTATGTTGCAGCTATTTCAAATAGTTTTCTCAATTTGTTCTGGCCCAAAATAAATTGTCCCTTTGAAACATAATGTTGTCTTTGTGTGTTGTATGTAGAGCACATTGCTCAGCAGAGTTCAGTCATGCAAATGCTTGTCAAGTTGATGCACAGATTGTATTATTCTCCACTGCAATAACAGCACTGAAATGAAGGCTAAATGTCAGGCTTTCCTCTGACAGTTTGACTACGTTTTAGTTTTTTCCTCTGCATTTGTTTGTTTCCTCTGTGTTTACTATTTCCTGTCCTTAGTTCCTGTCTAGTGCTCTTATTTTGGTTCGGCTTCCTGTCTGTCTCCCTGTGTCCTGTCTTCACTCAGCTGCGGCTGATTGGCATCTGGTCACACCTGGTGTCAATCAGCCAGATGCTATTTTACCTGCTTTGTTCCTCCCAGTCAGGGTTGGATCATTGTATTGTATCGCATTGTCGTTGCCACATGTCAATCTTGTCGTGCTACCTGTCATGTCATTTTGTTACAGCCCCTACCTGTCATGCTACACCAGGGGTCGGGAACCTTTTTGGCTGAGAGAGCCAAGAAGCCAAATATTTTAAAATGTATTTCCCTAAGAGCCATATAATATATTTTTTTTAACACTGAACACAACTAATCGCGGGCATTTAAGTAAGACCAACATTTCCAGAGTATAATAAGTCTCTTATTCTTTATAATAACATTGTTATTCTGAAGCTAACTGTGGAGGGGGCGTGGCCTACAGCAAAGCGGGATGTTGCCAGGACCGGCCTCGAAATCAGCGGCAGGTGCGTAGAAGGCCCACCTGGGCCTTTTTATCTAATCACCTGTCGCTCTGTTATAAGCAGCAGCCAGGAGAGACAGAGTTGGGGCTGGAGCCAGAGCGCGAGTAAGGACGAAAGAGAAAAAGACAATTGCTGTAAAGCAACTGAGAGAAAACTAAAATAAAACAATATTGTAACCCTAAAACAGGCTCTTGGTGGTGTGAAGAACCCCCAGAAGGGCAAGCCCCACACTAACCAATAATACATGAATTACTTCTTACCATTAACGCAACTTCTTGAACATAAAAATGCATGAGAATGTTTTATATTTTGAACGTTGTTTTTAAAACTGTGATTACAAGTGGAATTATTCATTACTTATCGTGTTAAGCAATGTCAGCTCAGATTTATCCGAGAGCCAGATGCAGTCATCAAAAGAACCACATCTGGCTCTAGAGCCATAGGTTCCCTACCCCTGTGCTACACTTTGTCCTGGTCGTCCTAGCGGTAAGCTGTTTCTGTTAGCGTTAGTTATTTCCATTTTTTTCTGTTTGCTATCAGCTCGCTTCCATGCTAAAGTTCCTTTTTGTTTTTCTAGCTCCCAGTGCTAGCTCCCTTAGTTGGTTATTCCGCCCACGTGCGTGCTTTTTGTTGGTTCTTGTTTAGTTTTAATTAGGGTCCGACCCTATTGAAACTGTAACGTTTTATTATTATTATTAGGGTCCGCCAGGCCCTTTGCAAAGGACTCCACAGGAGTCCTTTGCAAAGGGCCAAGGACCCTATTGACATTATTATTATTCTTTATTATACCGCACCATCGCACCCTAATTTGACCCCCTTAACATGCTTCAAAACTCACCAAATTTGGCACACACATCGGTATGGTGGACCTTCCCAACCTATTAAGCAAACAAACCCCAAAAAAGAAAATTGCGCGCTAGCGCCCCCTAGGAAGAGACAAAAAACCGACTGCTTGTAACTTCCGTTAGGAATGTCGTAGAGACATGAAACAAAAACCTCTACGTAGGTCTGACTTAGACCTACATTTCCAATTAGAAATGTCTATACCTAAAATCGGGCTTCACGGTGGTAGATGGGTTAGTGCGTCTGCCTCACAATACGAAGGTCCTGCAGTCCTGGGTTCAAATCCAGGCTCGGGATCTTTCTGTGTGGAGTTTGCATGTTCTCCCCGTGAATGCGTGGGTTCCCTCCGGGTACTCCGGCTTCCTCCCACCTCAAAGACATGCACCTGGGGATAGGTTGATTGGCAACACTAAATGGTCCCTAGTGTGTGAATGTGAGTGTTAATGTTGTCTGTCTATCTGTGTTGGCCCTGCGATGAGGTGGCGACTTGTCCAGGGTGTACCCCGCCTTCCGCCAGATTGTAGCTGAGATAGGCGGCAACGCCCCCCGCGACCCCAAAAGGGAATAAGCGGTAAAAAATGGATGGATGGATATACCTAAAATAGACAGAAATTTTGCAAAAACTAATTCAAAGCAAAATTTTCGCAAAAAATGCTATTTTTGCCTCTTTGAGCTCTAATTTGACCCCCTTAAAATGCTTCAAAACTCACCAAACTTGGCACACACATCAGTACTGGCGAAAATTGCGATCTAATGAAAAAAACAAACCCGAAAATTAAAAAATGCGCTCTAGCGCAATTTTTGAATAAAACAGACAAAACTGCTTGTAACTTCCAGTAGGAATGTCGGACAGACATGAAACAAAAACCTCTATGTAGGTCTCACTTAGACCAACATTTTAATGATTGACATCCTGCAGCAAAAATCAACAGGAAGTTAAAAATCACGCCTTCAAAATAAAAGTTTTGTAAACACCCGTCACCTTTATTCAAACTTTATCTCCTCTGAGCCCGTTTTTTCGTTTCGGCTTTAAACTCGCACAGGAGAGACTTTGAACCCTTCTGATTAAAAGTTATTGAAAGAGTTTTGATAAGTTCTCCGGTTTGGATTTTACGCGCCTTCAAAAAACTCCTGCGCAAATTTTCCTAAAAAAATGCCATTTTTGCCTCTTTAAACTGTAATTTGACCCCCTTAAAATGCTTCAAAGTGCAAGTTAAAGCTCTACTATGCAAAGCAAAATCCATTTACCAACAACATCCAGAATCGCCGATCTGTAATTTCACCCCCTTAACATGCTTCAAAACTCACCAAATTTTACACACACATCAGGACTGGTAAAAATTGCCATCTAATAAAAAAACAAACCCCACGAATCACAATTGGGCTCTAACTCCACCTAGGAAAAAACCCAGGCAAAACTGCTTGTAACGTCTGTTAGGAATGTCGTAGAGACATGGAACAAAAACCTCTATGTAGGTCTGACTAAGATCAGGGCTTGAGAAGCGGCCGCAGCAACCAAAGGCGGACCCGACCAACGCTGCTTGCAGCTTTAATTAAATCATGTCTTCTTATCCAATGCCTGCCTCCTTCTCTGCATCTTGGGGTTCCACAACAAATACCCTTGACACTAAAAGGGCATTAATGGGAGGGGAAAAGAAGAAACTAAATAGTTACTTTTCACAGTAACGCATTACTTTTTGGGGCAGGTACCTGAGTTACTTTTGAAATAAAGTAACTAGTTACTGTAACTAGTTGCTGGTTTTCAGTAACCAACCCAACACTGGTAGTCATGTGTTTTATGACATTGCATTGTCTCCTTTGAAATCCACTAATCTAATCTAACCTTAAACTGCATGACCCAGCCCTTCTCTGGGATGATGTCATGCGTGACGGTGTAGACCTCTCTCCCATCGGCGCCGCCACACACCATCCCTCCGTCAGGCGAGCTGCAGAAACGCTGCACTGAGCAGTCCTCGGAGAACAGCCAATGATCGCTGACTATCGACAGTGAAAAACAGAGAAAACAAGACCTTCAGTTTGCTGTCAGAAGACTGGAAGAAGTGTCGGTATTAGCGGGAGGCTGGACTGTGCTGTACCTATCGGGGCCTCCTCGTGCTCACTCAAGTCACTCATCGGTCCGGAGGTCTCATCGGCCGCAGCTCTCTCGTGGTTGGGCAGGGCCAGGCCGCCAAATGTGTCGGAAATCTGCGCACGCGTGTCGGAACCGGCGATGAGGACATTGTCAAGAGCCCAGTCACTGTGGTCGACGCCATCGTGCTGAGGCTGCCACCAGCGCACACGCACTCCTTCTTGGCGAGCAGCAGGGGGCAGCAGAACATTAACAAACCTGTTTGGAGGACATTTTTCATTTTAGGCTAAATTGGGCGTCCATGGAGAATGTGTTCCTAGTTAGCAAATAACTCGGTGTGACACTTTTTTGTGCTTAATGTTCAGGTGGTTCCTCCTTGTGTCCCAACTTAAAAGTGAGATAAGAGCTATGTTTGAGCTAATTGTTATGCTTTAAGTCAGGAGTCAGCAACCTTTTTGAAAGCAAGAGCTACTTCTTGGGTACTGATTAATGCCAAGGGCTACCAGTTTGATACACACTTAAATAAATTGCCAGAAATAGCCAATTTGCTCAATTTACCTTTAAAAAAAAAAATAAATAAAAATAATAATAAATAAATATATATGTATATATATATATATATATACATATAGGGCTTCACGGTGGAAGAGGGGTTAGTGCGTCTGCCTCACAATACGAAGGTCCTGCAGTCCTGGGTTCAAATCCAGACTCAGGATCTTTCTGTGTGGAGTTTGCATGTTCTCCCCGTGAATGCGTGGGTTCCCTCCGGGTACTCCGGCTTCCTCCCACCTCCAAAGACATGCACCTGGGGATAGGCCCCTCCCACCTCCAAAGACATGCACCTGAGGATAGGTTGATTGGCAACACTAAATGGTCCCTAGTGTGTGAATGTTGTCTGTCTATCTGTGTTGGCCCTGCGATGAGGTGGCGACTTGTCCAGGGTGTACCCCGCCTTCTGCCCGATTGTAGCTGATATAGGCGCCAGCGCCCCCCGCGACCCCAAAAGGGAATAAGCGGTAGAAAATGGATGGATGGATATATATATACATATAAAAATGGGTATTTCTGTCCGTCATTTCGTCGTACATTTTTTTTCTTTTTACCGAAGGTTTTTTTGTAGAGAAAAATGATGAAAAAAACACTTAATTGAACGGTTTAAAAGAGCAGAAAACACGGAAAAAAAGAAACTTTAATTTTGAAACATAAATTATCTTCAATTTCGTCTCTTTAAAATTCAAAATTCAACCGAAAAAAATGAAGAGAAAAGCTAAGTAATTTTAATCTTTCTGAAAAAATTCAAAAAAGAATTTATGGAACATCATTAGTAAGTTTTCCTGATTAAGATTAATTTTACAATTTTGATGACATGTTTGAAGGTTGAAATTCACTTTGAAATAAGATTTAAATTTGATTCTACAGATTTTCTAGATTTGCCAGAATAATTTTTTTGAATTTGAATCATAATAAGTTTGAAGAAATATTTCACAAATATTCTTCATTGAAAAAACAGAAATTAAAATTTATTTACTATTCATTACAAAAAAAAAAAAAAAAAAAATTACTTGAACATTGATTTAAATTGTCAGGAAAGAAGAGGAAGGAATTTAAAAGGTAAAAAGGTATATGTGTTTAAAAATCTTAAAATCATTTTTAAGGTTGTATTTTTTCTCTAAAATCGTCTTTAAAAAAGTTATAAGAAGCAAAGTAGAAAAATTAATGAATTTATTTAAACAAGTGAAGACCAAGTCTTTAAAATATTTTATTGGATTTTCAAATTCTATTTGAGTTTTGTCTCTCTTAGAATTAAAAATGTCCAGCAAAGCGAGACCAGCTTGCTAGTAAATAAATACAATGTAAAAAATAGAGGCAGCTCACTGGTAAGTGCTGCTATTGGAGCTATTTTTAGAACAGGCCAGCGGGCGACTCATCTGGTCCTTACGGGCCACCTGGTGCCCGCGGGCACCGCCTTTGTGACCCCTGGTCTAAGTTGTGCACAAAAATTTGAGTGACAAGCATCCCTGCCATTAGTTAGCGTCACAAATGTCACAGTCAAACTCGTAAGGTCCGCCCCAAAAATGTAGTCTCACTCGCTAGCATTAGCTTATAGCTCGAGATATACAGTACAGGCCAAAAGTTTGGACACACCTCTCCTCATTTATTGCGTTTTCTTCATTTTCATGACTATTTACTTTGTAGATTGGCATGACAACTATGAATAAACACATGTGGAGGCATGTACTTAACAAAAAAGGTGAAATAACTGAGAAAATGTTTTATAAAGTTAAAGTACTAATGATTGTGGTGAAATTTGTCATCTGCGTTTGACCCGTCCCCTTGTTCACCTCCTGGGAGGTGAGGGGGGATTTAACCCCCAATTCCAAGCCTTGATGCTGAGTGCCAAGCAGGGAGGTAATGGCTCCCATTTTTATAGTCTTTGGTTTGACTTGGCCAGGTTTTGAACTCAAAACCTACCCATCTCAGGGCGGACACTCTAACCACTAAATCAGTGGTTCACAAACTTTTTTCAGTGATGTACCCCCTGTGAACATGTTTTTAATTCAAGTACCCCCTAATCACAGCAAAGCATTTTTGGTTAGAAAAAAACAGATAAAGAAATAAAATACTGCTGCTCCTTCACATGGAGAGGAGCCAGATGAGGTGGTTCGGGCATCTGGTCAGGATGCCACCCGAACGCCTCCCTAGGGAGGTGTTTAGGGCACGTCCAACCGGTAGGAGGCCACGGGGAAGACCCAGTACACGTTGGGAAGACTATGTCTCCCGGCTGGCCTGGGAACGCCTCGGGATCCCCCGGGAAGAGCTAGACGAAGTGGCTGGGGAGAGGGAAGTCTGGGTTTCCCTGCTTAGGCTGTTGCCCCCGCGACCCGACCTCGGATAAGCGGAAGAAAATGGATGGATGGATGGAAATAAAATACAGCACTATGTCATCAGTTTCTGATTTATTAAATTGTATAACAGTGCAAAATATTGCTCATTTGTAGTGGTCTTTCTTGAACTATTTGGAAAAAAAGATGTAACAATAACTAAAAACTTGTTGAAAAATAAACAAGTGATTCAATTTCTCCACATAGAAGTAATCATCAACTTAAAGTGCCCTCTTTGGGGATTGTAATAGAGATCCATCTGGATTCATCAACTTACTTCTAAACATTTCTTCACAAAAAAAGAAATCTTTAACATCAATATTTATGGAACATGTCCACAAAAAATCTAGCTGTCAACACTGAATATTGCATTGTTGCATTTCTTTTCACACTTTATGAACTTACATTCATATTTTGTTGAAGTATCATTCAATAAATATATTTATAAAGGATTTTTAAATTGTTATTTTTACAATATTTAAAAAAAATCTTATGTACCCCTTGGCATACCTTCAAGTACCCCCGTTTAAGAACCACTGGGTTAGAGTGTCCGTTAGAGTGGTAATTATATTTTAGTTTCTTCAAAATAGCCACCTTTTGCTCTGATTACTGTTTTGCACACTCTTGGCATTCTCTGGATGAGCTTCAAACACACCTGTGAAGTGAAAACTAATTCAAGTGATGACCTCCTGAAGCTCTTGGAGAGAATGCCAAGAGTCTAAGAAGCAGTAATCAGAGCAAAAGGTGGCTATTTAAAAAAAAAAAAAACTAGAATATTAAATATGTTTTCAGTCATTTCACCTTTTTTTGGTAAGTACATAACTCCACATGTGTTCATTCATAGTTTTGATGTGACAATCTACAATGTAAATAGTCATGAAAATAAAGAAAACACATTGAGTGAGGAGAATTACCATGAATTGATTAACGTGGACCCCGACTTAAACAAGTTGAAAAACTTATTGGGGTGTTACCATTTAGTGTTCATCAGAGGTCCTCTCCAAGGTTTCTCATAGTCAGCATTGTCACTGGCGTCCCACTGGGTGTGAGTTTTCCTTGCCCTTTTGTGGGTTCTTCCGAGGATGTTGTAGTCGTAATGATTTGTGCAGTCCTTTTAGACATTTGTGATTTGGGGCTATATAAACAAACATTGATTGATTGATTGATATGTACTGTACTGTGCAATCTACTAATAAAAGTATCAATCAATCAATCAATCAAAAGAAGGTGTGTCCAAACTTTTGGCCTGTACTGTACATAACTTTGTTTTCCAACCATGGGAAATATTTTCACTGAAACACTTGGGAGAATAGAGTCCTTAAAGTGTAAAACAAAAGCACAAAGTTGTAAAAGGTGCATTTTTAAGGCATTTAAAGTTTGTAAAGAGTTCTTCTTTGGGTGAAAACAATGTAGAACATGATTGGTGACTCAGAGAAATCAGTATTGAAACATCTTCAATTAGATTTCAGCCCTTTGAGACACTGGTGATTTAGGGCTATATAAATAAACATTGATTTAAAGTACTCAGGCATGGGCGATATATGGATTTTATCGATAAATTGTCTTGCATAGCCCCCCAGGAGCTTTTATTTCCTAAAAGATACAATTTAAATCAAATTCGAATGTTGCTCAGAGTTGGATGTAGTGTGTGCAATGTTGTTTCAAAACTAGTCTTTGAGCAATGAAAATAAAAAATATCTCTGACATTTGTATTCATTAGTTTCTTTAAAAAGTATGAAAAAATGTAATTTGAATTTTTGGGCAGAAAAATCAAAGATTTTCCTTCGAGGCCCAGACTTTAGTTCTCACCCAGGCTTGGTGTACAGATCATAGAAGATCTCGGTCAGCAGACGCCAGTGGATCCCTCCGTTCAAGCTGAACTCCAGGAGCACGCCCTGGTTACGGTTGCTAGGTGGGATCATGCAGCCGTACATGAAATAGAACTGGATGAACTCCGCGTCGGTCAGGTTGAGGTCCACTGTCACCAACTGACGGCTACAACTCTGCAAAGAATAACAGGTGTTGAAACCTTCCGCCAGTAACCGGAGGAAGGAATGAGGGCGAGTACTTACGCCGCTGAAGTGCAGAGCAGCTCCCGAGGCCACAGCCCCGCACACGCTGCTGAGCTTACCACCGGTCAGGGTGTGCCAGTGGCTGAGAGAGGGAGCCCGGCTGAAGCTGTCCTTCAGCTGGGAGGGCAGTGGAGACACTGGCACCTCACAATACTCCCCACCCCAGTCTGGATCACACCTGATGGAGAAAGGTTAGGCTGTGCTTGAACAAAACCCCAAACCAGTGAAGTTTGCACGTTGAGTAAATGGTAAAAAAAAACAGAATACAATGATTTGCAAATCCCTTTCAGCCTATATTCTATTGAATAGACTGCAGAGACAAGATATCTAATGTTTGAACAAGTTACTTTTTGCTTATTTAGAATTTAAGGCTCTGGATGCTGTGGGGCTGTCTTGGTTGACAAGACTTTGCAGCATCGCGTGGACATCGGGGGCGGTACCTCTGGATTGGCAGACCGGGTTGGTGGTTCCTCTCTTTAAGAAGGGGGACCGGAGGGTGTGTTCCAACTATCGTGGGATCACACTCCTCAGCCTTCCCGCTAAGGTTTATTCAGGTGTACTGGAGAGGAGGCTACGTCGGATAGTCGAACCTCGGATTCAGGAGGAACAGTGTGGTTTTCGTCCTGGTCGTGGAACTGTGGACCAGCTCTATACTCTCGGCAGGGTTCTTGAGGGTGCATGGGAGTTTGCCCAACCAGTCTACATGTGCTTTGTGGACTTGGAGAAGGCATTCGACCGTGTCCCTCGGGAAGTCCTGTGGGGAGTGCTCAGAGAGTATGGGGTATCGGACTGTCTTATTGTGGCGGTCCGTTCCCTGTACGATCAGTGCCAGAGCTTGGTCCGCATTGCCGGCAGTAAGTCGAACACATTTCCAGTGAGGGTTGGACTCCGCCAAGGCTGTCCTTTGTCACCGATTCTGTTCATAACTTTTATGGACAGAATTTCTAGGCGCAGTCAAGGCGTTGAGGGGTTCCGGTTTGGTAACCGCAGGATTAGGTCTCTGCTTTTTGCAGATGATGTGGTCCTGATGGCTTCATCTGACCGGGATCTTCAGCTCTCGCTGGATCGGTTCGCAGCCGAGTGTGAAGCGACCGGAATGAGAATCAGCACCTCCAAGTCCGAGTCCATGGTTCTCGCCCGGAAAAGGGTGGAGTGCCATCTCCGGGTTGGGGAGGAGACCCTGCCCCAAGTGGAGGAGTTCAAGTACCTAGGAGTCTTGTTCACGAGTGAGGGAAGAGTGGATCGTGAGATCGACAGGCGGATCGGTGCGGCGTCTTCAGTAATGCGGACGTTGTACCGGTCCGTTGTGTTGAAGAAGGAGCTGAGCCGGAAGGCAAAGCTCTCAATTTACCGGTCGATCTACGTTCCCATCCTCACCTATGGTCATGAGCTTTGGGTCATGACCGAAAGGATAAGATCACGGGTACAAGCGGCCGAAATGAGTTTCCTCCGCCGTGTGGCGGGGCTCTCCCTTAGAGATAGGGTGAGAAGCTCTGCCATCCGGGAGGAACTCAAAGTAAAGCCGCTGCTCCTTCACATCGAGAGGAGCCAGATGAGGTGGTTCGGGCATCTGGTCAGGATGCCACCCGAACGCCTCCCTAGGGAGGTGTTTAGGGCACGTCCAACCGGTAGGAGGCCACGGGGAAGACCCAGGACACGTTGGGAAGACTATGTCTCCCGGCTGGCCTGGGAACGCCTCGGGATCCCCCGGGAAGAGCTAGACGAAGTGGCTGGGGAGAGGGAAGTCTGGGTTTCCCTGCTTAGGCTGTTGCCCCCGCGACCCGACCTCGGATAAGCGGAAGATGATGGATGGATGGATGGATAGAATTTAATGGTGGCACGGAGGAAGAGGGGTTAGTGCGTCTGCCTCGCAATACGAAGGTCCTGCAGTCCTGGGTTCAAATCCAGGCTCGGGATCTTTCTGTGTGGAGTTTGCATGTTCTCCCCGTGAATGTGTGGGTTCCGTCCGGGTACTCCGGCTTTCTCCCACTTCCAAAGACATGCACCTGGGGATAGGCCCCTCCCACCTCCAAAGACATGCACCCGGGGATAGGTTGATTGGCAACACTAAATGGTCCCTAGTGTGTGAATGTTGTCTGTCTATCTGTGTTGGCCCTGCGATAAGGTGGCGACTTGTCCAGGGTGTACCCCGCCTTCCGCCCGATTGTAGCTGAGATAGGCACCAGCGCCCCCCCGTGACCCCAAAAGGGAATAAGCGATAGGTAATGGATGGATGGATGGAGAATTTAATGCCTGCAACATGTTTCAAAAAAGCTGGCACAAGTGGCAAAGAAGACTGAAAAAGTTGCAGAATGCTCATCAAACACTTATATGGAACATCCCACAGGTGTGCAGGCTAATTGGGAACAGGTGGGTGCCATGATTGGCTATAAAAACAGCTTCCCAAAATATGCTCAGTCTTTCACAAGAAAGGATGGGGCGAGGTACACCCCTGTGTCCACAACTGCGTGAGCAAATAGTCAAACAGTTTAAGAACAACATTTCTCAAAGTGCAATTGCAAGAAATTTAAGGATTTCAACATCTACGCTCCATAATATCATCAAAAGGTTCAGAGAATCTGGAGAAATCACTGCACTTAAGCGGCAAGGCTGAAAAACCAACAATAAATGCCCATGTCCTTGGATCCCTCAGGGGGCACTGCATCAAACAGCAACATCAGTGTGTAAAGGATATCACCACATGGGCCCAGGAACACTTCAGAAAACCACTGTCAGTAACTACAGTTGGTCACTACATCTGTAAGTGCAAGTTCAAACTATACTATGCAAAGCCAAAGCCAAAGCCATTTATCAACAACACCCAGAAACGCCACTGGCTTCGCTGGGCCCGAAATCATCTAAGATGGACTGATGCAAAGTGGAAAAGTGTTCTTTGGTCTGCCGAGTCCACATTTCAAATTGTTTTTGGAAACTGTGGATGTTGGGTCCTCCGTACCAAAGAGGAACAGAACCATCTGGACTGTTATAGGCGCAAGTTCAAAAGCCAGCATCAGTGATGGTATGGGGGTGTATTAGTGCCCAAGGCATGGGTAACTTACACAGGTACATACAGGTTTTGGAACAACATATGTTGTCATCCAAGCAACGTCTTTTTCATGGACGCCCCTGCTTATTTCAGCATGACAATGCCAAGCCACATCCAGCATGTGTTACAACAGCGTGGCTTCGGAGTAAAAGAGTGCGGGTACTATACTGGCCCGCCTGCAGTCCGGACTTGTCTCCCCAAATTTGTGGCGCATTATGGAGCGTCAAATACCACAACAGAGACCCCGGACTGTTGAACAACTTAAGCTGTTCATCAAGCAAGAATGGGAAAGAATTCTGCCTGAAAAAGCTTCAAAAATGTATTTCCTCAGTTCCCAAAGGTTTACTGAGTTGTGTTAAAAGGAAAGGCCATGTAACACAGTGGTAAAAATGCCACTGTGACAACTTTTTTGCAACATGCTACTGCCTTTAAATTCTAAGTTAATGATTATTTTAAAAAAAAATAAGTTTCTCTGTTCGAACATTAAATATCTTGTCTTTGCAGTCTATTCAAGTCAATATAAATTGAAAAGGATAATAATTGTATTCACACAACTTTCCAACTTCACTGGTTTTGGGGTTTTGTAATTGAACGTCCTTTGAAGTTGACAAGTCAGTTGACATTTTAGTGGGACAATCACAGCAGAAACACAAGTGTGGTACTTAGACAAACACACAAGTTTGGTACTTACACAAACACAAGTGTGGTACTTACACAAACACACAAGTGTGGTACTTAGACAAACACACAAGTTTGGTACTTACACAAACACAAGTGTGGTACTTACACAAACACAAGTGTGGTACTTACACAAACACAAGTGTGGTAACTTACACAAACAAGTGTGGTACTTACACAAACACAAGTGTGGTACTTACACAAACAAGTGTGGTACTTACACAAACAAGTGTGGTACTTACACAAACAAGTGTGGTACTTACACAAACACACAAGTGTGGTACTTAGACAGACACACAAGTGTGGTACTTACACAAACACACAAGTGTGGTACTTAGACAAACACACAAGTGTGGTACTTAGACAAACACACAAGTGTGGTACTTACACAAACAAGTGTGGTACTTACACTAACACAAACACACAAGTGTGGTACTTACACAAACACACAAGTGTGGTACTTACACAAACAAGTGTGGTACTTACACTAACACAAACACACAAGTGTGGTACTTACACAAACACACAAGTGTGGTACTTACACAAACAAGTGTGGTACTTACACTAACACAAACACACAAGTGTGGTACTTACACAAACACAAGTGTGGTACTTACACAAACAAGTGTGGTACTTACACAAACAAGTGTGGTACTTACACAAACAAGTGTGATACTTACACAAACACACAAGTGTGGTACTTAGACAAACACACAAGTGTGGTACTTACACAAACACACAAGTGTGGTACTTAGACAAACACACAAGTGTGGTACTTACACAAACACACAAGTGTGGTACTTAGACAAACACACAAGTGTGGTACTTAGACAAACACACAAGTGTGGTACTTACACAAACAAGTGTGGTACTTACACAAACAAGTGTGGTACTTACACAAACACACAAGTGTGGTACTTAGACAAACACACAAGTGTGGTACTTACACAAACAAGTGTGGTACTTACACTAACACAAACACACAAGTGTGGTACTTACACAAACACACAAGTGTGGTACTTACACTAACACAAACACACAAGTGTGGTACTTACACAAACACATAAGTGTGGTACTTACACTAACACAAGTGTGGTACTTACACAAACACATAAGTGTGGTACTTACACAAAAACACAAGTGTGGTACTTACACAAACACAAACACACAAGTGTGGTACTTAGACAAACACACAAGTGTGGTACTTACACAAACAAGTTTGGTACTTACACTAACACAAACACACAAGTGTGGTACTTACACAAACACACAAGTGTGGTACTTACACAAACAAGTGTGGTACTTACACTAACACAAACACACAAGTGTGGTACTTACACAAACACACAAGTGTGGTACTTACACAAACACACAAGTGTGGTACTTACACAAACAAGTGTGGTACTTACACTAACACAAACACACAAGTGTGGTACTTACACAAACAAGTGTGGTACTTACACTAACACAAACACACAAGTGTGGTACTTACACAAACACATAAGTGTGGTACTTACACAAACACATAAGTGTGGTACTTACACAAACACACAAGTGTGGTACTTACACAAACACAAACACACAAGTGTGGTACTTACACAAACAAGTGTGGTACTTACACTAACACAAACACACAAGTGTGGTACTTACACAAACAAGTGTGGTACTTACACTAACACAAACACACAAGTGTGGTACTTAGACAAACACATAAGTGTGGTACTTAGACAAACACATAAGTGTGGTACTTACACAAACACACAAGTGTGGTACTTACACAAACACAAACACACAAGTGTGGTACTTAGACAAACACACAAGTGTGGTACTTACACAAACACAAAAGTGTGGTACTTACACAAACACAAGTGTGGTACTTAGACAAACACACAAGTGTGGTACTTAGACAAACACACAAGTGTGGTACTTAGACAAACACACAAGTTTGGTACTTACACAACCACAAGTGTGGTACTTACACAAACACAAACACACAAGTGTGGTACTTACACAAACACAAGTGTGGTACTTACACAAACACAAGTGTGGTACTTACACAAACAAGTGTGGTACTTACACAAACACAAACACAAGTGTGGTACTTACACAAACACAAGTGTGGTACTTACACAAACACAAGTGTGGTACTTACACAAACACAAGTGTGGTACTTACACAAACACAAACACAAGTGTGGTACTTACACAAACAAGTGTGGTACTTACACAAACACAAGTGTGGTACTTACACAAACACAAGTGTGGTACTTAAACAAACACAAGTGTGGTACTTACACAAACACAAGTGTGGTACTTACACAAACACAAGTGTGGTACTTACACAAACAAGTGTGGTACTTACACAAACAAGTGTGGTACTTACACAAACACAAGTGTGGTACTTACACAAACACAAGTGTGGTACTTACACAAACAAGTGTGGTACTTACACAAACACAAGTGTGGTACTTACACAAACACAAGTGTGGTACTTACACAAACACAAGTGTGGTACTTACACAAACACAAGTGTGGTACTTACACAAACACAAACAATAGTGTGGTACTTACACAAACACAAACACAAGTGTGGTACTTACACAAACACAAGTGTGGTACTTACACAAACACAAGTGTGGTACTTACACTAACACAAGTGTGGTACTTACACTAACACAAGTGTGGTACTTACACAAACACAAGTGTGGTACTTACACAAACACAAGTGTGGTACTTACACAAACAAGTGTGGTACTTACACAAACAAGTGTGGTACTTACACAAACACAAGTGTGGTACTTACACAAACACAAGTGTGGTACTTACACAAACACAAGTGTGGTATTTACACAAACACAAGTGTGGTACTTACACAAACAAGTGTGGTACTTACACAAACACAAGTGTGGTACTTACACAAACACAAGTGTGGTACTTACACAAACACAAGTGTGGTACTTACACAAACACAATTGTGGTACTTACACAAACACAATTGTGGTACTTACACAAACACAAGTGTGGTACTTACACAAACACAAGTGTGGTACTTACACAAACAAGTGTGGTACTTACACAAACACAAGTGTGGTACTTACACAAACACAAGTGTGGTACTTACACAAACAAGTGTGGTACTTACACAAACAAGTGTGGTACTTACACAAACAAGTGTGGTACTTACACAAACACAAGTGTGGTACTTACACAAACACAAGTGTGGTACTTACACAAACAAGTGTGGTACTTACACAAACACAAGTGTGGTACTTACACAAACACAAGTGTGGTACTTACACAAACACAAGTGTGGTACTTACACAAACACAAGTGTGGTACTTACACAAACACAAGTGTGGTACTTACACAAACACAAGTGTGGTACTTACACAAACACAAGTGTGGTACTTACACAAACACAAGTGTGGTACTTACACAAACACAAGTGTGGTACTTACACAAACACAAGTGTGGTACTTACACAAACACAAACAATAGTGTGGTACTTACACAAACACAAGTGTGGTACTTACACAAACACAAGTGTGGTACTTACACAAACACAAGTGTGGTACTTACACAAACACAAACAATAGTGTGGTACTTACACAAACACAAACACAAGTGTGGTACTTACACAAACACAAGTGTGGTACTTACACAAACACAAACAATAGTGTGGTACTTACACAAACACAAGTGTGGTACTTACACAAACACAAACAATAGTGTGGTACTTACACAAACACAAACAATAGTGTGGTACTTACACAAACACAAGTGTGGTACTTACACAAACACAAGTGTGGTACTTACACAAACACAAACAATAGTGTGGTACTTACACAAACACAAACAATAGTGTGGTACTTACACAAACACAAGTGTGGTACTTACACAAACACAAACAATAGTGTGGTACTTACACACAGGAGCTTTGCTGGCAGCGTCCATGACCAGAACACATATCTGGACATCCGTCTCCGATGTAGAGGTTGTCTAGAGCCCAGGTCTGCTGCTTGTCAAAGGGAGCCTGTTGGAACCAGCGGAACCTTGTGGCAGGAGATCTACAACATAGGTCATCACTATGAAAAAACTGAATCCACGAAATGAAAAGTCAAGAGCACAAACAAATGCTGTTGGTAACATGGCTGTCTTCAAATAGTCTAAGATTTGATTCAGAAAAGTCTGATTCAACAATCAATCATTAATGTTCCCTCCTCCCTTTGCACACAGCAGCTGAGTTGGGAGAATAATTTGTGTCCATCATGTCTTTTTGAAATATGAGTGAAATATTCCTGTTGTCCAGACTAGGGTTGTACAGTATACTGCTATTAGTATAGTACCACCATACTAATGAATCATATTCTGTACTATTCGTCTTCACATTGTGACATTGCTGCTTTTTACGAGCGGAGGAGCATGTTCGGCAGCGCACAATCACAGAGTACCGTATTTTCCGCACTATAAGGCGCACCTAAAAACCAGACATTTTCTCAAAAACTGACAGTGCGCCTTATAATCCGGTGCGCCTTATATATGGACCAATATCGAGCCACAACAGGTCTCGCAACTACGGTAAGCAGCCGCCCATTTCATTTTCCCTCGTAGTAGAAGAAGTGCACGGTGCATGCTGTGATATAAGACTGCGGGAGGCGTGTCATTTCAGTGTGTTTATGTAAAGAGCCCAAAATGGCTCCTATTAAGAGACACACCTACAACACAGAGTTTAAAAGCCTACTGAAAGCCACTACTACCCACCACACAGTCTGATAGTTTATATATCAATGATGAAATATTAACATTGCAACACATGCCAATACGGCCTTTTTAGTTTACTAAATTACATATTTAAATTTCCCGGGAGTTTCGTCTTGGAAACGTTGTGTAATGATGACGTGTACGCAAGACGTCACGTTTTTTTAGGAAATATGAGCGCTGCACACACACACAGCTAAAAGTCGTCTGCTTAAACGGCATAATTACACAGTATTTTGGACATCTGTGTTGCTGAATCTTTTGCAATTTGTTCAATTAATATTGGAGAAGTCACAGTAGAAAGATGGAGTTGGGAAGCTTTAGCCTTTAGCCACACAAACACACGGTGATTCCTTGTTTAAAATTCCCGGAGGTGAAACTTTCCTATGGATCAGAGCGCGGTCAAGCCAACATGGATCACGACGGAATGTCAACCAGCAGTTTTCGGTGAGAAAATTGTGGTAAAAAGTCGCCTCTGAGCTTGTGCCGTCCATACAGCTGCCGTCGACTCTCCTGAGACATTAGCGTCAAGACACCAGTGGAGACACACCTCCGACTATCAGGTACTGTTAAACTCACTAAAACACAAGCAACACAATAGAAAGATAAGGGATTTCCCAGAATTTTCCTAGTAAATGTGTCTAAAAACATCAGAATCCGTCCCAATGCAATCGCGTTTTTTTTGCAAACTTTATCGTGGATGTTCTCTAATAAATCCTTTCAGCAAAAAATATGGCGAAATGATCAAGTATGACACATAGAATGGACCTGCTATCCCCGTTTAAATAAGAACATCTCATTTCAGTAGGCCTTTAAAGGGGAACATTATCACAATTTCAAAAGGGTTAAAAACAATAAAAATCAGTTCCCAGTGGCTTGTTGTATTTTTTGAAGTTTTTTTCAAAATTTTACCGGTCCCGGAATATCCCTAAATAAAGTTTTAAAGTGCCTTTTTTTCGCTCTCTGCGAAGACACTGGCCATTTCCCTGTGACGTCACACAGTGCTGCCAATGTAAACAAACAATGGGAATACCACAGCAAGATATAGCGACATTAGCTCGGATTCAGACTCGGATTTCAGCGATTTAAGCGATTCAACAGATTACGCATGTATTGAAACGGATGGTTGGAGTATGAAAATATTGAAGAAGAAACTGAAGCTATTGAGTGAATAGCTATTGACGCTATTCGTCGCGGACTAAACGATCAGGACTTTCGCATCTTGTGACACTGGAGCAACTTAAATCCTTCGATTGGTAAGTGTTTGTTTCGCATTAAATGTGGGGGGAATGAAACGTAATATAGTTGCAAATGCATCTGCAGGTTATCCATACATCTCTGTGCCATGTCTGCTTTAGCACCGCCGGTAAATAGCATGTTAGCATCGATTAGCGTAGCATGTTAGCATCAATTAGCTGGCAGTCAACATCAACAAAACTCACCTTTGTGATTTCGTTGACTTTATAGTTGCAAATGCATCTGCAGGTTATCCATACATCTCTGTGCCATGTCTGTCTTAGCATCGCCGGTCAAATGTGGAGACACTCTGGCACATTCAATGGGGGTCTGGCGGAAGACACTTTGGCATCTTGGGGCCAGTGGTGCAACTTGAATCCCTCCCTGTTAGTGTTGTTACACCCTCCGACAACACACCGTCAAGGCATGATGTCTCCAAGGTTCCAAAAAATAGTCAAAAAAAACGGAAAATAACAGAGCTGAGACCCGGTGTTTGTAGTGTGTTGAAAATGAAAATGGCGGGTGTGTTACCTCGGCGACGTCACATTCTGACGTCATCGCTTCCAGCACGGTAAACAGAAAGGCGTTTGATTCGCCAAAATTCACCCATTTAGAGTTCGGAAATAGGTTAAAAAAATAGATGGTCTTTTTCCTGCAACATCAAGGTATATATTGATGCTTACATAGGTCTGCTGATAATGTTCCCCTTTAAAGTCAAGGTGATCAGTCACACAGTAGAAGACGGGAATAGAGCAGCAGTGAGAGAATTGAACATTAACAGCAGCAACACTGACTACTTTAATGACGACTTGGACGAGACGGAGCCGGACATGTTGGATGCCGTATTCGCTCAACTGTTTGATTCAAACACTGAAGAAGAAGAATTTGAGGGATTGGTGGATGAGGAATAACTTAATAAAGTGAGCTTTACATGTTTATTTTGTGTGTTGTGTTGTGTGACATCATCCTTTGAGCAACGTTGAGTTATTGATATATTATTGCTTTGCACCATTTCCAGTGTTACTATATTGTGATTGCACTAACCTTTGATTTACCGTAACAGTATCAGACTGTTTTTTACCTGTTTATTGATTCGGGGAAAATAACAAAACAGCTGTTTATTCATTTTGGGAGTGAACAGAGTTGTCAGAACGCTGGTTTGTAATCTATTAATAAAGTTTGACTGACCTATCTGACTTTATTGTTGACATTCCCTTTAGCGCAGCTCCATCTAAAGCAGGGGTCGGGAACCTTTTTGGTTGAGAGAGCCATGAAAGCCAAATATTTCAAAATGTATTTCCGTGAGAGCCGTATAATATTTTTTAAACACTGAATACAACTAAATGCGTGCATTTTTAACTAAGACCTGTCATGTCTTTGTGATCATGCTCTGTTTAGTTATGTTCTGTTTTGTTTTTGACTCCATTAGTTCCTGTTTTTGCACACCCTGTTTTGTTTTTGTTTCCATGACTACCAATCAGTTCACCTGTTTTCACGACTAACGCACCTGATTTACTTGATCTCATGTACCTGTTGTCAATCACCACGTCACCATTTAAGCCTGCAGTTGCCAGGCAGTCAGCCTGGCGACATCACCTTCTACTCACCCTCTATCACCTCCTACACACCTATGTCATCCATACCGATGATCCATGCTCTTTCTCGGTCCAAGTAAATTTTTCATGCCATGGTTTAATGTTCATAGTTCTCCCATTGTGCGAGTTTTAGTTTTCTTAGCCAAGTTTTTAACCTCCACTGAGAGCGCCTTTTGTTTATGCCCTTTGTTTTTGTAAATTTTTGAGTTAAGATTAAAGATGTCATTACCTTCACGCCATGTCCGTTCCAATCGCTTTGCACCACGGGAAAACAAACCACACCATAGTCCAGGTCTTGACAGGACCAACATTTTTAGAGTATAATAAGTCTCTTATTCTTTTTAATAACATTGTTATTCTAAATGTAACCAATAATAAATATAATACTTCTTACCATTAATGCGACATCTTGAACAGGTGCAATGGAAAACGGATGGTTGGATTAAAATGCATGAGAATGTTTTATAATTTGAACGTTATTTTTAACACTGTGATTACCAGCGTAAATATTAAGTACTTAACGTGTTAAGCAATGTCAGCTAAGATTTATCTGAGAGCCAGATGCAGTCATCAAAAGAGCCACATCTGGCTCCAGAGCCATAGGTTCCCTACCCCTGATCTAAAGGATGCGTAACGTAACCCCAGCCTCTACTGTAGCATCTATTCTATGCACCTTATATATGAACAAAATATTAAAATAGGCCATTCATTAAAGGTGCGCCTTATAATCCTGTGCGCCTTATAGGGCGGAAAATACGGTAACCGTGTAATACTCTTCCATATCAGTAGGTGGCAACAGGTAGCTAATTGCATGGTAGATGTCGGAAACAGCGGGAGGCAGTGTGAAGGTAAAAAGGTCTCTACTTCTTAAATAAAAAATAAACATAAGGTGAGTGCCCCTAAGAAAAGGCATTGAAGCTTAGGGAAGGCTATGTAGAACAAAACTTAAAACTGAACTGGCTGCAAAATAAACAAAAACAGAAATCTGGACAACAGCAAAGACTTACTGTGGAGCAAAGAGGGCGACCGCGATGTACATCCGAACATGACATGACAATCAACAATGTCCCCACTAAGTAGGATATCAACTGAAATATTCTTGAAACAGGAAAACACAAAAATAGAAAAAGCCATCAAAGTAGGCACGCAAGACAATAACTAAAACCCTACACCGCTGTTTTTCAACCTTTTTTGAAGGCAAAGCACATTTTTTTCATAAAAAATTCCAGATGCCCACCCAAGCAGAAAACGTTAGAAAATTAAACCCCACCAGGTCGTCGTGCCTTATTTTGAGTTTGCTGGTGTTTTCCTGTGTGTACTGCTTTAGTTCCTGTCTTACGCTCCTGTTTTGGTGGCTTTTCCTGTTTTGTTAGTGTTTTCCTGTAGCAGCTTCATGTCTTCTTTTGAGCGCTATTCCCCGCATCTGCTTTGTGTGAGCAAGCGAGGCTATTTACGTTGTTGCTATCCACTGTTGGTTGTTTTTGCTGTCGTCCAGCATTCTGCTTCTGTTCACTTTGTAGCCAGTTCAGTTTTACTTTTGTTTGCATAGCCATTGCCTTTTCCTTTCCCTTTGGTTCATTTTTTTGTTTTAAGCATTACATACCTTTTTACCTGCACCCTGCCTCCCGCTGTGGTCTGCAAAACATCCTCGTCTCACCCGACACATTTTGACTTTTACAAAGCAATTAACTACCTGCTGCCAACTACTGACATGGTGTATTTCGTGGTTACCCTCCCAAATTTTACGCAGCACAGACACTAAGCAATGGCACATTATTGGAAGATGAATAATTATTGATTTGCAAATAATATATATATATATATATATATATATATATATATATATATATATATATATATATATATTTTGGTCCTGTCCAGCTTCTCAGGCAAATCATATAGTTGATGTAGATGCCCATAATAATATTTTTTCAACCAATTAGGTGAAGTTGCATGATTTCCTACGGCACACCAGACAATATCTCATAGTGTGCCGCAGCACAGTGGTTGGTAAAACACTGCCCTACACACAGGAAAACAGCAAAAAACTCCAAATAAGTCATGGCGTAATGTGACAGGTACTTTGAGACAAGAGCTATAGTGATTATGCTTTAAAGTCATATCCAACAAAGCCACAACGACTTCTTACCGTCAACTGAGTTTCATTTTTTAATGACTTCTGCTGGCGGTGTGCCTTTGGACTTTTTCAACGCAAAAAATGTGCTCTGGCTCAAAAAAGGTTGAAAAACAATGCATTACTACATTTGTTTGTTAAAAAAAAACAGATCTCCTTCGCTGATTAATAGTTCAATTGTATGTGGTATGAAGGGAACCACTCCCACATGACAAACAGGCACCTCCAGCCAATCACAGAGTCCTGGGGGAGGGGCCAAGGTGACTGATTGGCGAAGAACACCTTTGATCACAGAATCATCACAAGCTTGCTTTGGAACTTTTAACAGGAAGCATCATAAAGGTCATCTGTTTTTCTTCAAAAAAACGCGATCGATTTGACGAATTGTCGTCGATGGGGCGTGATCTAACGAATCCGATCCGACTATGTAAAGCCTAAGTTGTAGACAGCCCTAGTTGGTATGTCGCAGACGCAGAAAGACTCGTAAGTGCTGACCTTGCATACAACGGGATAGGCAGAGTCACACGCCCCCACTTATTGTAGGTGTCAGAAATGAGCAGCCTCTGCAGCGTGTAGGAGGAACAGTCGGGGCTTGTGGGTAAACAGTCTCTCACCACCGGCTGCCATGTCAGACCTAAATCCAGAGAGAACTCCAGCTCCACAGCTAGGATGAGATTAGAAAACACCATCATGTATGCTCACTTGCTCACGGAAACGATCGTAAGTTGTTTTGTTAAAGTTGCTTACAGTAACAGGAGTTGGTCACTGAGCAGGAAGCGGAGAAGTCAAACTGGATGAAGGCGTCGGGACCCAAACTGATGTCAGTGCTGACCGCGTAGCGAGTGCTGGACTTTTCGATGAAAGCAAAAGCGGGTCCGTCCGAGCCACAAACCGGCATTCGGGTTCCTCCCGGGTGGAGGAGCCATGAGCGTCCATCGATTGATGAGAAGTCATCTTCCAGAGGTCCCCAGCCACTGGCACTACCACCCACCACCACCTGGGGAGACAATGGGATATTTAGAAGAAAAAGATTTTAATAATGCAAAATGAACTTTTTAATAATGTTTCAACAGTCATACAGTGAGGGACACACCTTCTCATTCAATGCGTTTTCTTTATTTCATGACTATTTACATTGTAGATTGTCACATGAAAACTATGAATGAACACATGTGGAGTTATGTACTTAACCAAAAAAAGGTGAAATAATTAAAAAACATGTTTATGTTGTAGTTTCTTCAAAATAGCCACACTTTGCACACTCTTGGCATTCTCTCCATGAGCTTCAAGCACACCTGTGAAGTGAAAACCATTTCAGGTGACTACCTCTTGAAGCTTATTGAGAAAATGCCAAGAGTGGGCAAAGCAGTAATCAGAAGCAAGGGTGGCTATTTTGAAGGAATTAGAATATAAAACATGTTTTCAGTTATTTCACCTTTTTTTGTAAGTACATAACTCCACATGTGTTCATTCATAGTTTTGATGCCTTTAGTGACAATCTACAATGGAAATAGTCATGAAAATTCATTGAATCAGGAGAAGGTGCGTCCAAACCTTTGGCCTGTACTGTTTATCTGTGTGTGTTTTTATATATATCCATCCATTCATCTTCTTCCGCTTATTCGAGGTCAGGTCGCGGGGGCAGCAGCCTAAGCAGGGAAACCCAGACTTCCCTCTCCCCAGCCACTTCGTCTAGCTCTTCCCGGGGGATCCCGAGGCGTTCCCAGGCCAGCCGGGAGACATAGTCTTCCCAACGTGTCCTGGGTCTTCCCCGTGGCCTCCTACCGGTTGGACGTGCCCTAAACACCTCCCTCGGGAGGCGTTCGGGTGGCATCCTGACCAGATGCCCGAACCACCTCATCTGGCTCCTCTCCATGTGGAGGAGCAGCGGCTTTACTTTGAGTTCCTCCCGGATGGCAGAGCTTCTCACCCTATCTCTAAGGGAGAGCCCCGCCACACGGCGGAGGAAACTCATTTGGGCCGCTTGTACCCGTGATCTTATCCTTTCGGTCATGACCCAAAGCTCATGACCATAGGTGAGGATGGGAACGTAGATCGACCGGTAATTTGAGAGCTTTGCCTTCCGGCTCAGCTCCTTCTTCACCACAACGGATCGATACAACGTCCGCATTACTGAAGACGCCCTTTTTATATATATATACCCTATTTCCTTGATTTGCCGCCGGGGCACTAATTAATTGAAAACCTCTTCTCACTCCTGCGCTTACCAATGGCATGCGGTAAAAGTAAGCATGCGCTAATTACTTTAAAACCTCTTCTCACTCCGGCACTTACCAAAGGCATGCAGTAAAAAATTGAGTGTGATGTAAGCTTGGACCTTAAATCCTACTGAATAGCTCTTAATCCTCTTCTCTTTATGCGATTTCTTATTAGCGGTATTGAAATCAGCCTCTTTCATTTGGAGAATGATGACAGGGGAAGTGTCACTCGTGATGTCATGAGTTCGACCAGGCGGTAATGCTAAGCATGCGCTAATTTTTTGGGGAAGCGAGTTTGGGAAGCAGTAATTCAATGCAGGCGCATACTATATACCCTGCGGCAATTCAAGGAAATACGGTATATACACACTCATGATTTAGGGCTATATAAATAAACATTGATTGATTGATTGCTGTAACTGTATGCATGTTAGAAATAAACAAATACCTTGAAGTTGGAATAATAACACATACATACATACCGTACATACAGAATGGGGCCCATAGCTCCAGTTAAAGACGTTAAAATCCTTTTTAAATGGCAGACATTTCCGTCCCCCTATTTATTTTCTACCGCTTATCCCTTTTGGGGTCGAGGGGGGTGCTGGAGCCTACTTCAGTGTGTTTTGCAATGCAAGGGTTTCAAGGTATGAACTGCGTCAAAGAACCAGTTCAACTCTTACCCCAAAGTACCACTGCATATGTAAACAGAGGCAACTATAGTGCATTTTAGTGCTTCTTGGAGCCACACACTCTTGTCAGGGACGGAGGTGGACAAACACAGACAATTAGAGTTAGAGCTCTAAACAAAATGTCTTGTTTCCTGTCAGGCATTTAAATGGTAAATTCCAGCATCACAGCCAGATTTTGAGCAACACTGAATAATATTGTGGAACATCTGAGACTTGAAAACTCTTACAAAATGGGAGCTTTAGTGCATCAAGTGGAAAAAAAGGTGGTGCATGAGCCACTGTTTTGTTCCTCTCCTGCTTCATGGTACCTGGTCAATCACCCACGGGCTGTAAAACTGTCCGTTCTCAGAAGGCTGCCACCAGCGGAGGCGAGTCGCAGCCGTGCGGGCGCGCAGTGGGATCTCCAGGGCTACCAGACGAGCTTGGTTACTGCTGTTGCTGAAGAGAAATTCCTGGAGGAGACCCCATGTCAGACCTCCGTTCAGAGAGTACTGCAGCAAAACGGGCTGGGAGCGAGGGTCCGGTGCTGCCTTACCGCAGCCAAGGCGCAGGAAGAATTGAACAAACCTGCCGTTGACAGACGTTAACGCTTCAGTTTCAGAGCGACACTTTGAGGACATTGTCAAGGAATGAATCATGTTAATCTGAGCGCACCTGGCATTGGACAAGTCCAGGTCACTAGTGACCAACATGCGCAGTCCATCCTCACTGAAGAACAGGTGGTTCCCACTGGACATGATGCCACATTTTCTGGATGGTTTACCACCACTCAGCTGTCTAAAAAGGTCAACATCCACTGCTCCTCCTGAAACCCATTAAAAACACAACATTAACATGAGCAACTCAAACATAACGTTGAAACAACATGATTTTAACTAATGTTGGGTTCTGATGTTGATTTCACCTTTGAAATTTGGTAATTTCCCAACCAACAAGGTGGATCTAACATAGGGGTTCTTAACCTTGGAGGTACCAAACCCCACCAGTTTAATTTGCGCATTCATCGAAGCCTTCTTTAGTGAAAAATTTAATGTTTTGTTATTAATTTAATCATAATTCATTATTATTAGGGGTGGGCAAATTAGTGCGTTAATTATGAGTTAACTCATCAATCTATTAACGCCGACAATTATTTTCTCGCACATTTGCGTATGTTGTTTACATGCTTTTATTTTGTTAACGCCTTTTCTTCACAAGATGGCGTCGGTAAAGATGGAACATTTGGCAAAAATACCGGACAATTCTGCAAATTTCCTGGCTGGCTTACAGCGTGGTCACTCCGGGATCACTTACGACCGCCAGACAATTCTGGATGTGGATAGATCGGGCCGTTTTGGACTGAATGAGGCGTGCTTGCTAGACCGGCTAGCTAGCATGGGAATACTTTGCCGGCTACATCCAGCGGCCTGTGAAGCAGCGGAGTATATGTGTTGTCTGTCTATTTATGAATAATGCAGACCAGGAGTGTTGGCTGAGTTCTTAACGTTTACTTTCAGAGCGTGCATATCACAACATACAAGATGCCGTCATGGCGACACAACCTATACCGGGCTACCGCGCATGCTCCTCACTCCTGTTGCATGCTGGGTAGGGTAGTTCTTTTATTCCCTGGCTCATAACATCACAATATAGTACCATGTATATGATGCGTTCAGTTTATCAAAGCACCAAGCAAACAATCGGAAAATTCCCAACATATCAATTCCTAAATATGGTCATAATTATTTTAAGTGCACTACGCAGGATAAACACAACATTATTAATATTGCTACTATGGATAATTTGATCAAAAATTCCCTAAAACAGCCCACTACCTATAATATAGGTTTTTAAAACATAAGATCCCTGATAAAAAAAATGTTTCTGCTGTTACCTCAGAAATCGCCTGTTCAGATGTTATGATTGTGGCTCAGAGATTTGTATGTAGATTATATTTATTTTCCATAACAAACAGGATAACTTAAATACCCTGGCAGTGGCAATAAGCTTAAATGTTTGTATTTACATTTTTTGAGTTGATTTTCATAAAATATGCTATTTAACTGCTACTGTTTAACAAGGACTGATTTAAATTGTGTTTGCACAACAAATGTTTTGGCGCTTTTGTTCATGTGGGAGAATATTCCAATAAAGGTGCACTACACACTACTTTTGAATTCATTATTGGGCTTTGCGTATACAATGCAGTTAATCGCAATTAATCGGAGAAATAGTGCGATTAACTTCGATTAAAATTTGTAATCGTTGCCCGGCCCTAATATATATATATATATATACATATATATATATATATACACATAAATATTCCGTTCATGAATGAGTATATCTGTTCAGTCACCGTGTTCAATGGAGAAGTCTGATCTACAAAATTTGCAAGCAGCATACTCCTTCCCCTTCCAGCTGTCCTGGATGAACAAAAATTTTTTTTTCCTAATCACTTTGGAACTTGCAAGCGTACTTCTTCTTACTCGTCGTCGCCACGTCTCTTCTTTGTTCTTCTGCTTCGTCTCTATTATGTTTTTGGACATTACTACGTGCCGTAGTTTTGAAGCAATGCATGAAGGGAATCCGGATGTTGTGTTTCAGTTTATTAATGTGCCGGCTGGAATAAACACACACTGAGAAATAGCTCCGTGTCTGCCTACTTTATGGTTTATAGATAAACCTATGGATTACAGAGACATATATAATAGTCTCCTTTTCAGGTGAGAGAGGACGCTAAAGGCACGCCCCCAATAATGTTGTCCGGGTGGAAATCGGGCGAATGGTTGCCCCGGGAGATTTTCGGGAGGGGCACTGAATTTCAAGAGACTCCTGGGAAAATCTGGAGGGTTGGCAAGTATGATCTAACATTAGACATCAACGTTGTTTCAATTTACAAATAAAAGCATATTGCAACGTTGCTTCAAAGTCAGTTTTAAAAAGTATGGATAATCAACGTTGTATCAATGTATTGTGCCTGCTGGGAACAGTTTTTCAGTGTTTATTTTCATGTTTTGGTGTTATTTCTGTTCCAGCGCTCTTATTTCTAGTTTCCACTTCCTGTGTGCCTTCCTTGTCTGCCACCGAGCGCTGGCTCTCACGCCTGCTCCGCATTGGCAATCAGGACACACCTGTCGCTGGTTGTCAATCAGAGTGTTTCTTTAAATGCCAGTGCTGTGTTGGCTTTGTGTGCAGTCCATAGCTGCACTAATGTTTGCTTTGTGCTAAATCTATCATATCACATACACGCCCTTAAATACAAATCAGCAGGTACGAGAAGGTAAGAAAAGTTGCTTTTTGCATAATATTGCCAAACAAAACGCCAGATAATATGTCTTAACTTATACACACAGCATATGTTGAAGTACAGTACAAACCATCAAGCGGTGTGGCTTAATAGCTTACCAAAGTTGAACTAAACATTTTTGATAGATTTTTGAGCGGCGTGTGTTATGTTCTATATTTTCAATGAAACAAACAATTTTTGGTGTTGTTTACTTGAGTCATATAGCAGTCTACACGAATCTCTTATGTGTGACTGCCATCTACTTTTCACACTTATCATTACACCATGTGCCAAATAAAGCTTTGAGGTCGGTAAGCACAACCAAAATCATTCCGTACATTAGGCGAATCGGGTTATAAGGCTCACTGTTGAGTTTTGAGAAAATGAAAGGATTTTAAGTGCACCTTATAGTCCAAAAAATATGGTATATTAAAGTGTCAGGGTGACTATGTGGGTGTTTTTTAATTTGTGGGTTGTACTTGTGTAGCTCTTTTCTACCTTTTTAACCTCTAAAGCAGGGGTCTGGAACCTTTTTGGCCGAGAGAGCCATGAAAGCCAAATATTTTAAAATGTATTTCCATGAGAGCCATATAATATTTTTTAACACTGAACACAACTAAATGCGTGCATTTTTAAGTAAGACCAACATTTTTAGAGTATAGTAAGTTTCTTATTCTTTTTAATAAAATTGTTATTCTAAAAATTAACCAATAATACGTATAACACTTCTTACCATTAATGCGACATCTTGAAAAGGTGCGATAGAAAACAGATGGTTGGATTAAAATGCATGAGAATGTTTTATAATTTGAAGGTTATTTTTAATACTGTGATTACCAGCGGAATTATTCATTAATTATCGTGTTAAGCAACGTCAGCTAAGATTTATCTGAGAGCCAGATGCAGTCATCAAAAGAGCCACATCTGGCTCTAGAGCCATAGGTTCCCTACCCCTGCTCTAAAGGCTTAGTGGCCACATGCGTGGACAGAACCTTTTAGCTCTTATTTCTAAAATTGTGTACGCTACTGAAATGGGGAGACTTATACTGCCATCTGTTGGTGTCAGAAGAGAATAACATACAATGGAATTTGGAAAAAAAAAGTGTAAAAATAAAAATTTGCATGTCCCTAAACATGAAGTACACGTTTGTGTACTTATGGACTCAGTACCTCATATCAAAAGATGATTTTTAGTTGTTATTCTAATTAGGGTCCAAAAAGCCCTAATAGCAAAGAGAAATAAAAAACAAAGCATGTAAACAAACAGTTTGGGCCTTAAGAGGTGGGGCGGTTTAGCTCGGTTGGTAGAGTGGCCGTGCCAGCAACTTGAGGGTTGCAGGTTCGATTCCCGCTTGCACCATCCTAGTCACTGCCATTGTGTCCTTGGGCAAGACACTTTACCCACCTGCTCCCAGTGCCACCCACACTGGTTTAAATGTAACTTAGATATTGGGTTTCACTATGTAAAGCGCTTTGAGTCACTAGAGAAAAGCGCTATATAAAATATGATTCACAACAATCGTAAGAAAACGGTGTTAAAAAAACAATTTTTTGTCGCCCGATCTACTTAAGTATGTCTGGTCATTGTCACAAGTAGTAAATGTGCAAGCAAAGGCTGATTTTGGTCATGTCGACAAACCGCTAATGTCGGTGGGCGTGGCCTTAAACGGGTTCCACTGTAGTCATGGTGTACCTTCAAAGTCCTCTTTGAGGAAGTCAGGGTTGGGGGTGTCCGGCACAGAGCAGTCACTTCCAGAGTAGGCAGGGTCACACACACAGTGGGTGCCCCCCACACAGGCTCCATGGCCGCTGCACATGTCTTGACACTGAGGGCCGATGTAAACGTTGTCTAGCGCCCAAGTTGGAGGGGCCGTTCCAGTTGAGAAGAAGCCCTGATACCAACGGAACCTCACAGACCTGTAGGGTGAAAATGTTGATGGCAGGAACGGATCGGAGTGACGGAGATAAGTGTCGCTCACCCGCAGAGACGCAGCTTGCCAAAGTGTATGACCTCTCTCCTCCAGCCCTGCGTGGTGCCAGGGAAGTAGACACTGGCAGGGTGGAGCTCGGTGGAGCAGAGAGAAGATGGGTGCGGCCCACCGGCACACAAGGGCACCAGCAGGTGCCAGGTGGCACCGAAGTCCCGCGAGAACTCCAGGCGCACCGGGTAGGCCGAGGAGCTTTCAGCTGTGCAGCCGACATTTATCTGCGGAGAAAACAACCATTGATGTCTTCAACGAGGCTTGTGATCGTTCCTGCGGGAGAGAAGATGTCAAGGATGTGTTTGTGTACCTCAAACTAAGGCTGGGCGGTCTATCACGGGTTTGTCTCTGTGCGATATAGAAAATGACTATATCGTGATATTCCAGTACCGTATTTCCTTGAATTGCCGCCGGGGCGCTAACTAATTTAAAACCTCTTCTCACTCCGGCGCTTACCAAAGGCATGTGGTAAATTTAGGCCTGCGCTTATAAATTTGAGTGTGATGTAAGGATACCATCATGAAAAGCACATTTAATACAAAAAACGTTATTATGGTTTTACCTTTACTTATAAATTAAGTCCATGCGCAGCTCCTTCTGATCAAAAGTGAAGTGAAGTGAAGTGAATTATATTTATATAGCGCTTTTTCTCTAGTGACTCAAAGCGCTTTACATGGTGAAACCCAATATCTAAGTTACATTCAAACCAGTGTGGGTGGAGCTGGAAGCAGGTGGGTAAAGTGTCTTGCCCAAGGACACAGCAGTAGTGACTAGGTTGGCAGAAGCGGGAATTGAACCTACAACCCTCAAGTTGCTGGCACGGCCACTCTACCAACAGAGCTAAACCGAGCTAAACCGCCCCAGCATCTCTGTCTCGATGGAGATCTTCCTTTATTACCTCCTGCTTCGATTGAAAGTCCAGTTTAGAAAACTGTTTTATTTTAGATATGTAATCCTCCATGTTAAAAGTGCAAGCGAGAGGAAAAAAATAAACGATCGCTGCTCACTCTTGCTGCTTGTTGTCACTTCTTCTGCAGCCGAGTAGTCGCAAGAAGGATCACTAGCGCCCTCTACCACCAGGAGGCGGGAGTCATTTAATGACTCATATTTGACACACGCAGCTACGGTATGTTAATAAAACATAGCTGCTTACTGTTCTTTTTAGCATATTCAGTAGCTTGGACCTTAAATCCTACTGAATAGCTCTTAATCTTCTTCCCTTTATGCGATTTCAAATGATTGTAATCAGCTTCGTCCATTTTGAAAATGATGACAGGTGAAGTGTCACTCGTGACGTGACGAGTTTGACCCGGTGGAAATTCTAGAAATGCGCTAATAAAAATAATATTTTGCGAAACGAGTTTGACCCGGCGGTAATGTTAAGCATGCGCTAATTATTTTGCGAAACGAGTTTGACCCGGCAGTAATTCTCGGCAGGTGCATACTATATACCCGGCGGCAATTCAAGGAAATACGGAATACGTTCTCACGCAGTTGTTTTTAGCTGCGGTCATTACATTGCAGGCTCTTCCCACTCTTTCTTGTGTCTCCTTCTCACAGATGTAAGCGCACCTTCTTACACACGTCACATACTGTCAGGTCATACGTCACATACGTATACGCCCTCGCAGGGCAGAGAGGTAGCGGCATGGGTAACGTTAGCTGTGATGCTATCGGAGCCGTGGGAGTGGTAATACGAGAGAAAGAAGGTGTGTATCTGGTAACAAATGAAGGAAGAAATAATTCCCAAGAAAAACAGCAGGGGGTCCATCGTCTGGCGGTGGATCGGCTTCAAGCGGGAATATGTCGAATAGACAATTTAATTTGTCAAGTGTGGGGCACAAGCGTTGTTACCAAAAGTAGCATTACTGCTAATTGGTAGCATCATTGAAAAGTCACCTTCAAACAACTGTTTAATAAATACACTTTTAGTTGTGATTTCCCTCTCTGCATGAAAGTTTAAAAGTAGCATATATGAATGCAGTATGAAGAAGAATGTTTGAATGTAGACACATAGAATCATCATACTGCTGTGATTATATGCATCAAGTGTTCATTCAAGGCTAAGGCGAAATACCGAGATATATATGCTGTATCGTGACATGGCCTACAAATATGGAGATATTAAAAAAAGGCCATATGTTCCTACTTCAAACTGGATGATGGTGTTCTCATTGACGTCAATGTCCCTGGTGGTGATGGAGTGCTCCCCCAGCTCGCTGGAGACAAACACCATGGCTGACTCATCCTCCTCTCTGCAGCAGAAACAACAAGATTAGTCAAGGTTGCAAACATCCGTTTACAAGATGATATCACCACCACGGGGATCTCTAATTACAAACTAAATATGCAAAGCGAGACTTTGTCTTTGTAAAGATTCAAAGTTAAACTGGGTTCTTACAAGCCGGTCTTCTGGTAGGGGCAGTACAGGCCCGTGTTGCCCGCCGGGTAGAAGAGCCAGTTGGACTCATTGGGGCCCTCGTCAAAGCTGTCCACAACCACCGGGGGGTTGTGTAAGGAGCTGCCATCCATGATGAGGTCGTCAATCACCCACACCTCTTCCTTCTTACCTGAAGAACACAAACATGCCTCCGTTACAACACATCACTAATTGGGATTTAAAATGGTCGCTTTTCAAGTTCTGGGTTTTGTGTGATTCTGCGTCGGCCCCCTGGCTAAGTTAGGGGCCTAAGCAGGATTCAATTTGAATCCTCCTATTCAAAAGTTTGTATACTTTCCAACTGTTGTTGGAATTGGGGGTTAAATCACCATAAATGATTCCCAGGCGCGGCACCGCTGCTGCTCACTGCTCCCCTCACCTCCCAGGGGGTGATCAAGGGTGATGGGTCAAATGCAGAGAATAATTTCGCCACACCAAGTGTGTGTGTGTGTGTGACAATCTTTGGTACTTTAACTTATTTAACTAAACCGTTGTGCAAGTTTAAGATTGACAGTACACACTCAGTCTTAGGATCCAAAAGTGAAATAAGTCAGCAATATATTAATATTTTCTTTTACTTTCAACGCTTGAAATCTTTTAATACCTTCAGATCTAACCATTGATATAACATTTTATTTTTAATGTTTTTTTTTTATGTTGTTTAGCCGTTTGGTCAAAAACACGTTTTTTTTATAATGGTAAAATGCTATCATTTTTACCATTATATTCGTACATATTAGGGATGCACCGATTAATCGGTAACCGAATATATTCGGCCGAATATGGCAAAAAAAGCCACATTCGGCCTTCGGTGGAATGAGTTAAAAGCAAGGCCGAATAGTGGCGTGTGACGCAAAGACGCAATTTTTTGACGCGGTGACGCTATCAACCAACGTGCAGTGTTAAATTTAAATTGTTTTATACATAGTTTCCTTCTTTTTATTCTGAAGCTGAAGTACTGTTATTGACAAATCTGTTCTGGCCTGGGATATGTTGTGTACCTGTATAAGTGTATGAGGTTACAAGCACACACTTATTGAGATTTAGTGGGGCCTCTGTTTACATTATTAGCCTGTTGTGTAGGCTACCTGTATAAGTGTATGAGGTTACAAGCACACACTTATTGAGATTTAGTGGGGCCTCTGTTTACATTATTAGCCTGTTGTGTAGGCTACCTGTATAAGTGTATGAGGTTACAAGCACACACTTAATTGAGATTTACTTGAGCCTTCTGTTTACATTATTAGCATATCTACTGTGGCTAAGCAGACTTTTGCCAAAAGGACAATAATTCATTTGTTGTGGGTTTATCCACTTTAATGCACTTTATTTTTTTTTTGGAATGCATGTTTTGTTTGAAGGCCTAATATAAATGAAAAACTGTGCTTTTTTTGAAAAGCAAAGGCTACTGGAATATTGAAAAATGTCAATATTCAATAAAAAATTACTTTATTTGAAAAACATGTCTAAAAATGTATTCTAGGCTATTTATGCAATATAAAAAAGTTGTAAAAAACTGCATTTATTATTCGGTATTTGGTATTCGGCCTTTGGCCAAGCGTTCAAATTTTATTCGGTTTCGACTTCGGCCACAAATTTTCATTTCGGTGCATCCCTAGTACATATCATATTTGCTGATGTTGTTCTATTGTTGTTGTTGTTGTGTTTGCTGTTGTTTTTGTCTCTCTGTCTTATCCCCTCTTATCCCCACAATTTCCCTCTCTGTCTTCCTATTTTCTCTTTCTATCCCCTCCTGCTCCGGCCCGGCTGCACCAAATGATAATATAAATACATTTTATAAAGTCTAATACAAATAAGGCAACAAGAGAAGTATCCTTCACTTCTCTTCTGTAAAGTAAATCTGAACAGCCGATACGGGCATCTACATCAACTATATGATTTGCCTGAGAAGCTGGACAGGACAAAAAAATGCAAAATTTCCAATATTTGTAAAAATCAGTTGCAGAGTGGAATATTTGAGTTTGGGTCATAAAGGCCTGAATTGGTCAATAATTCATGACAACATTGATTTTGATACAGTACACACGCAAACGAAAACATATTTACACAGGGTCGACTGAGCTAGAATGAGAGAAAAAGTGGGCAATACTTGGTTGAGTTTGAGTTTACACAAGTCTTTTATAAATATTTGCATTGTTATATACAGTACAAGCCAGAAGATAGGACACACCTTCTTTTCATTCAATTACTTTTCTTTATTTTGATGACTATTTATCACTGAAGGCATCAAAACCGCCTCGGACTCAACCCCGAGCTAAATGAGCCTGCCCTGTGCTAGGCTAAGTGAGCATGGTGTCGCTGGTCTGACGGTGACTTTAACACCGTAGCTCACATAGCTGTGCTAGTTTTGTTGGGTTGTCCCTTATCAAATGGACTCCAATAAACAAATAAACAGAGAACTATTTACCACTGTTGTACGGTTGCCATAGTCTGAAGCGGGTGGCGTTGGTCTGAGCGCTGGCGGGCAGAGGCAGGTGGAGGAACAGAGTGTCCGTGGAAGCCGGGAAGTAAAACTCATCCAAAAGTAGCCAGCTGATTCCCCCGTTCACGGAATACTGGAGCAGCACTGAGTGGGAGCGCTCAGGCACACCTAAAAAATACCACAGCAACATCAATCAATCAATGTTTACTTGTATAGAACTAAATCACGTGTCTCAAAGGGCTGCACAAGCCAAAATGACATCCTCGGCTCAGATCCCACATCAGGGCAAGGAAAAACTCAATCTAATGGGATAAGATGACAATTAACGTGAAACACATTTATAGTTAAAGGACTCTAGATGTCCACAATTTAACTAACAAGTTATTTTCATGTATTTTCTGCTCCTGTAAAAGTAATTTTACAAATTATCAATTAGTTTTTAAGGAATCGGTAAATACTTAAATGGACTTTTCATCACCAGACTCGATATGTCACCCCGCCCTTGGTGCGACATTGAACAGAACTGAAGCCCGTTTCCTGGCATAGACAGTGTGATGTAAACCTGCTCCGTGAATACTTAAAACCTCTATGGTTCACATTATGTGCAAAAAATAAACAAGAGAGGTATCCTACACTTCTCTTTTGTGAAGTAAATCTGAACAGTCGACAGGGTCATCAACATCAACTATATGATTTGCCTGAGAAGCTGGACAGGACAAAAAAAAAACAAACAAAGGGCATCCTAAATGTGCTGAAAGTTGTTATAAAACAAGGCCAAAAATCACTACTGCGTCTATTTAAGGGTTATTTTATTTTTAATTTAGGTCATGAACTGTAAAATGCGTGTTGCATTTGAATGTAATATAACAAGTAGGGCTTTGGCGATGTATGGAATATACTCGATATATCGCGGGTTTGTCTCTGTGCGATATAGAAAATGATATATCGTGATAGAATAGAATAGAAAAGAAAGTACTTTATTGATCCCTAAGGGAAATTCAGCACCATTAATATATTGTAATAATAAATAATATTATATTATTTATTATTATCACAATAAACAATGATAATAATAAATAACATATTATATAACATATAATATATGAATAATATAAATATATACTACATTTAAGTGCAGTCAAGGAACATATGCATTATACAGTCTGATGGCTGTCGGTGTGAAGGACCTCCTGTGTGGTTCCGTGTTGCATTTTGGGAGTCTGAGCCTTCCACTGAACGTGCTCATTCGCTCCGCAAAGTTCGAGTGTAGTGGGTGGGAGGTGTTGTCCATAATAACTAGGAGTTTTGCTAGACTTCTCCTCTCTGACACCACCACCAGAGAGTCCAGCTCCACTCCCACCACGTTACTGGCCTTCTCTACCAACTCGTTCAGTCTGTTTGCGTCCCTCACTCTCAGCCCGCTGCCCCAGCAAGCCACGGCGTACAAGAGGGCGCTCGCCACCACCGACTCGTAGAACATCTTCAACATCTTTGTACAGACGAAGGATCCTAGCCTCCAAAAGAAATATAGATTCGGCTCTGTCCCTTCTTGTAGAGGGCCTCAGCGTGTTTTGACCCATTCAGCTTGCTGTCCATGTGTACTCCGAGGTATTTATAATCCTCAAACATGTCCACATCCACCCCCTTGATGGAAACAGGGGTCGCCAGAGTACTCCTCCTCCTTCCCAGGTCCACAACCAGCTCCTTGGTCTTTGTCACATTGAGCTGGAGGTGGTTTTTTCCACACCATGTGACAAAGTCCTCCACCAGTGTCCTGTATTCCTCGTCATCACCTTCCTCAATACACCCCACTATCGCAGAGTCATCAGAAAACTTCTGGAGGTGGCAGGACTCTGACTGATAGTGGAAATGGGTGGTGTAAATGGTGAAGAGGAAGGGGGAGAGGACGGTACCCTGCAGGGCCCCGGTGTTGCTGACCAGCCTGTCAGACACACAGTCCTGCAGTCACAGGTACTGTGGTCTGTCAGTCAGGTAATCTACAACCCAGGACACCAAGGGGGCCTCCACCTGCATCTTCTCCAACTTCACACCCAGTAGCCCAGGCCGTATGGTATTGAAAGCACTGGAGAAGTTAAAAAACATGACCCTCACACTGCTTGTAGGCTAGCCCAGGTGGGGGTGGGCTCGGTTCAGCAGGTAGATGACTGCGTCCTCCACTCCCAGTCGTGGCTGGTAGGCCAATTGGAGTGGGTCCAGGTGGGGCTTGTTCCAGGACCATATGTATATATACTTATACATTCCAGTATACTATTATGTAGTTCATTTTTATTTGACACTTATTGAAATATCTTGTGTGACATCATGCACAAAAGTGCACTTTATTTGTTTTAAACTATTGTAGTGGCGTTCTGTACAAAAAGTGCACTTTAGTTTAGTGTTGTTTTGATATGTCATCTTAGTGACATCATGCACAAAAGTGCACTAATCGCTTGTTTTAAAATGTCTCTGACAATCTTGCACTTTCTGTTTTGAAATGACATGAATGTTTGTGCCACTGCTTAATAACTGTTTCATAAATACACTTTTAGTTGTGATTTCCCTCTCTGCATGAAAGTTTAAAAGTAGCATATATGAATGCAGTATGAAGAAGAATGTTTGAATGTAGACATATAGAATCATCATACTGCTGTGATTATATGCATCAAGTGTTCATTCAAGGCTAAGGCAAAATATGGAGATATATATGGTGACATGGCCTAAAAATATCGGGATATTTAAAAAAAGGCCATATTGCCCAGCCTTACAAACAAGACAAATAATCACTAACCTTTTGTAATGAACTTGAAGGAAAACTGAATGTAGACAGTGTTTGTACAATCCAGATCTCTCGACACAATCATACGCAAGCCGTCCTGCAAAGAGGTACAGTTTTTCAGAACAAGAAAAGCATTTTCGATGTAAAACAACTCCTCGAGAGACTTGAAAGACACCAACCCCTTTAAATATGAGGGCAGTTCCAGATTTAAGAGGCTCTCCATTCATTGTCCCCCTTTCAGCTCCATAAACCTCAGGCCACGTGTCCTGCTGCAGGTGCTCATTGAAGTCCTCCCTCAGCACGGACGGGAGAGGTGCGGAAGGCACGCAGTGTGCACCCTCGTAACCTTTATCACACCTTGGGGGGGAGGAGAGTGCGATAACATCAGCGTGTAAAACATAATCCAACAGTCGTGTTTGACCTACACGCAGCGTCCGTTGTCACACAGGCCGTGACCGGAGCACATCCACGGGCAACCAGGAGCCAGTAAAACGTTGTCCAGAGCCCAGCCCTCAGCCCCTGGTGTGAAATGTGTTTGGATCCAGCGGAATCGAGTTCTTGGAGAACTGAAGTATTAACAGATTTATTTTAGTTTGAGCAAATAGTGTATAATCACAAACCCTGTTTCCATATGAGTTGGGAAATTGTGTTAGATGTAAATATAAACAGAATACAATGATTTGCAAATCATTTTCAACCCATATTCAGTTGAATATGCTACAAAGACAACATATTTGATGTTCAAACTGATACTTTATTTTTTTGCAAATAATAATTAACTTAGAATTTCATGGCTGCAATTCATGCCAAAGTAGTTGGGAAAGGGCATGTTCACCACTGTGTTACATCACCTTTTCTTTCAACAACACTCAATAAACGTTTGGGAACTGAGGAAACTAATTGTTGAAGCTTTGAAGGTGGAATTCTTTCCCATTCTTGTTTTATGTAGAGCTTCAGTCCTTCAACAGTCCGGGGTCTCCGCTGTCCTATTTTACGCTTCATAATGCGCCACACATTTTCCATTGGAGACAGGTCTGGACTGTAGGCGGGCCAAGAAAGTACTCGCACTCTTTTTTACGAACACGTGCTGAATGTGGCTTGGCATTGTCTTGCTTAAATAAGCAGGGGCGTCCATGAGAAAGACGGCACTTAGATGGCAGCATATGTTGTTCCAAAACCTGTATGTACCTTTCAGCATTAATGGTGCCTTCACAGATGTGTAAGTTACCCATGCCTTGGGCATTAATGCACCCCCATACCATCACACATGCTGGCTTTTCAACTTTGCGTCTGGATGGTTCGCTTCCCCTTTGGTCCGGGTAACACGATGTCGAATATTTCCCAAAACAATTTGAAATGTGGACTCGTCAGACCACAGAACACTTTTCCAATTTGCATCAGTCCATCTTAGATGATCTCGGGCCCAGAGAAGCTTGCGGCGTTTCTGGATGTTGTTGATAAATGGCTTTTTGTTTGCATTGTAGAGCTTTAACTTGCACTTACAGATGTAGCGACAAACTGTATTTAGTGACAGTGGTTTTCTGAAGTGTTCCTGAGCCCATGTGGTGATATCCTTTAGAGATTGATGTCGGTTTTTGATACAGTGCCGTCTGAGGGATGGAAGGTCACGGTCATTCAATGTTGGTTTCCGGCCATGCCACTTATGTGGAGTGATTTCTCCAGATTCTCTGAACCTTTTGATGATATTATGGAATGTAGATGTTGAAATCCCTAAATTTCTTGCAATTGCACTTTGAGAAACGTTCTTAAACTGTTTGACTATTTGCTTACAAAGTGGTGACCCTCACCCCATCCTTTCTTGTGAAAGACTGAGCATTTTTTGGGAAGCTGTTTTTATACCCAATCATGGCACCCACCTGTTCCCAATTAGCCTGCACACCTGTGGGATGTTCCAAATAAGTGTTTGATGAGCATTCCTCAACTTTATCAGTATTTATTGCCACCTTTCCCAACTTCTTTGTCACGTGTTGCTGGCATCAAATTGTAAAGTTAATGATTATTTGCAAAAATACATTTGTTATGAGTTTGAACATCAGATATCTTGTCTCTGTAGCGCATTCAACTGAATATGGGTTGAAAAGGATTTGCAAATCATTGTATTCTGTTTATATTTACATCTAACACAATTTCCCAACTCATATGGAAACGGGGTTTGTAATTTGGGAGTTCCTCAAGTATGTGCATACTTAGCAGAGCTTGGCAGGTACACAGTGATCCTCCTCCAGTGTTTGTACTGGGTGGACGTATAGATGGAGCTCTGAGTATAAGCAGCACAACCGATGGCTGGGGGGACACACTCTGGGGTGATGAGGGACCAGCGGCGCCCGCAGTCCACGGAGTACTCCAGCCGCACGCCGTGGGAGAAGGAAGTGGACTTGCTGCAGCCCATACTCAGTTCAAACTGCAAGAAGGAAGAGCCCGACACCTCGAAGTCCCAGCTCTCCGCATACCTCGGCTTCTCTGCAATGCATGGAAACACACCAGGGTCCAAAAGTGTGACCGTAACACCTCAGTATTTTGCATTTTATGCAGTATGTGCCATGTTGTATAAAATATTAAATATACTTGTCAAATAAAACCTTGTTTTTAACGAATATTTAGGCCAATTAGACAACTGTATTTTAATGTTGGTCATTAGGTGGTACTTGGAGATGTTTTCTGAGTTGATACACTGCAAAAACTGGAATCTAAGTAAGATTAAATATCTCAAATAAGGTGATATTTCAGAATCGGAATCAGAGTAGTTTTTAGTGCCATTCTTAGAGATGTGGTTTAGAAATAGGAATTTTTCTTGGTGCAATCGTGCAAGATAAAAGACATAAGACAGAATAGGTAATAAGATGAGCTGTAAGTGAGCTATATTTGCTTATTTTCTGTCTGATAAGATACTTCTTCTCACTGAGCAGATTTCATGTTAGAGTGTTTTACTCCTTTTAAGTGTTTTAGTCCTAACTGATGTCAGTAAGATATTGTGAATTATATTTATATAGCGCTTTTCTCTAGTGACTCAAAGCGCTTTACATAGTGAAACCCAATATCTAAGTTACATTTAAACCAGTGTGGGTGGCACTGGGAGCAGGTGGGTAAAGTGCCTTGCCCAAGGACACAACAGCAGTGACTAGGATGGCGGAAGCGGGAATCGAACCTGCAACCCTCAAGTTGCTGGCACGACCACTCTACCAACCGAGCTATGCCGCCCCACATATTACAGCTTGTTGCTGAGATTTGATGACCAATATTGAGTAAAACATGCTTGAAACTAAAATATCAACTGTTGGGGCGGTATAGCTCGGTTGGTAGAGCGGCCGTGCCAGCAACTTGAGGGTTGCAGGTTCGAACCCCGCTTGCACCATCCTAGTCACTGCCGTTGTGTCCTTGGGCAAGACACTTTACCCACCTGCTCCCAGTGCCACCCTCACTGGTTTTAAATGGAACTTAGATATTGGGTTTCACAATGTAGAGCGCTTTGAGTCACTTGAGAAAAGCGCTATATAAATATAATTCACTTCACTTCACTGTTGCAAAGCATAAAACTGCTTTTTCAAAGTCAGAATTTCTTATTCCAAGCATGGAAAAAAAAAAATCATGACTTTGACACAATCGTGTCTCATGATTAAAACAGATGACAGCCAAATGGACTTGGCTGTTTTATTTTGAATGAAACAATAGAACGTACGTTGTACTCCTATAGTAGTACAGTTGGCACAGTACAGCAAACTTAACAGTTAATATTTACACTACAGGCTCTCCTCGCTCTTTCCTGTCTCTCCTTCTCACTTCACAGAAAGCGCACCTTCTTACATACGTCACATACGTATACGCACTCGCGGAGCAGAGAGGTAGCAGCATGGGTAACGTTAGCTGTGATGCTAGCGGAGCCGTGCGAGTGGTAATAAGAGAGAGAGAAGGTGCGAATCTGGTAACAAATGAAGAATTAATTCCCAAGAAAACCAGCAGGGGGTCCATCGTCTGGCGGTGTTTTGGCTTCAAGTGGGAATATGTCGAACAGACAACCGTAATAAGTCAAGCATGCGGCACAAGCATTGCGAGAAAAAGTAGCATTCATGCTAAAATGTAGCATCGTTTGAAAAGTCACCTGCTAGAGAATGAAGAGTGCTTACTCCGCATGTCAACATCTCTGTTTGGTGCCACACACCCACACCATCAAAATGCCGAGGCAAACATTTCCACATCAACACCGTATGAAAAAATATGTAATTTAACAACGTCCGTAGTAACCTACAACATAGTGAAGAACCAACATTGTTTGAATTCCTTTTATGCTGCTCATTTTTATGCATCCATCCATCCATTTTCTACCGCTTATTCCCTTTTGGGGTCGCTGGCGCCTATCTCAGCTACAATCGGGCGGAAGGCGGGGTACACCCTGGACAAGTCGCCACGTCATCGCAGGGCCAACACAGATAGACAGACAACATTCACACACTAGGGACCATTTAGTGTTGCCAATCAACCTATCCCCAGGTGCATGTCTTTGGAGGTGGGAGGGGCCTATCCCCAGGTGCATGTCTTTGGAGGTGGGAGGGGCCTATCCCCAGGTGCATGTCTTTGGAGGTGGGAGGGGCCTATCCCCAGGTGCATGTCTTTGGAGGTGGGGGGGGCCTATCCCCAGGTGCATGTCTTTGGAGGTGGGAGGGGCCTATCCCCAGGTGCATGTCTTTGGAGGTGGGAGGGGCCTATCCCCAAGTGCATGTCCTTGGAGGTGGGAGGGGCCTATCCCCAGGTGCATGTCTTTGGAGGTGGGAGGGGCCTATCCCCAGGTGCATATCTTTGGAGGTGGGAGGGGCCTATCCCCAGGTGCATGTCTTTGGAGGTGGGAGGGGCCTTTCCCCAGGTGCATGTCTTCGGAGGTGGGAGGGGCCTATCCCCAGGTACATGTCTTTGGAGGTGGGAGGGGCCTATCCCCAGGTGCATGTCTTTGGAGGTGGGAGGGGCCTATCCCCAGGTGCATGTCTTTGGAGGTGGGAGGGGCCTATCCCCAGGTACATGTCTTTGGAGGTGGGAGGGGCCTTTCCCCAGGTGCATGTCTTTGGAGGTGGGAGGGACCTATCCCCAGGTACATGTATTTGGAGGTGGGAGGGGCCTATCCCCAGGTACATGTCTTTGGAGGTGGGAGGGGCCTATCCCCAGGTGCATGTCTTTGGAGGTGGGAGGGGCCTATCCCCAGGTGCATGTCTTTGGAGGTGGGAGGGGCTTATCCCCAGGTGCATGTCTTTGGCGGTGGGAGGAAGCCGGAGTACCCGGAGGGAACCCACGCATTCATGGGGAGAACATGTCTCTGACAATCTTGCACTTTTTGTTTTGGAAATGACATGAATGTTTGTGCCACTGCTTAATAACTGTTTCATAAATACACTTTTAGTTGTGATTTCCCTCTCTGCATGAAAGTTTAAAAGTAGCATATATGAATGCAGTATGAAGAAGAATGTTTGAATGTAGACACATAGAATCATCATACTGCTGGGATTATATGCATCAAGTGTTCATTCAAGGCTAAGGCTAAATATGGAAATATATATTATGTATCGCGATATGGCCTAAAAATATCGAGATATTAAAAAAAGGCTATATCGCCCAGCCCTACTTCAAAGCTTTAACAAATCTGTGCTAAATACCCAACCAGGAAATATGGTAACAAAAGTAATCTACTGTAGAAAGACTCATCAAACCTGAGAAACAAAGCATCTTGTGCTGCAAACAGACTCTTTTTGTCCTTAAATGTGCTGCCAAATAACTCCTGCTGTGCACTCCCAAAGTATAATCCCACTTGAAAGTATTATTTACAGAACGTGAACGTGCTCACAGCATGGTGCTCTCATAAAAACAGGCAGGATGTTCGATCACGTTTGCCCTCATTTATTCCTGGCGCCACAGTAAATGGCCGATTGAGTTTCAGCCTTTTGTGAGTTATGTTGTTCCTCAGCTATTCTTCTGCCCTGGTCTATTCAGCTCTGGGCCGTAGAAATAAAAAAAATGTAATTAAAATTCCCCGTCGTGTAGTATGTCGGAGTGACTCACTATCGATGGCCTCTGAGTTGAAGGTCAGGACAGTGTCCAGGGACAGACAGTCCACGGTCACCTCCCCGCCCTGAAGGCGGTACCAGTTGTGCCTCAGAGGCGTTGTGCCATCAAACTTGTCATGGAAACCAGTTCTGGAGCTGTCATTCATACCAATTAGGACATCATCCAGAGCCCACTGGGCTGAGTGTTTCCCTGAAAACAAGAAAAAAACGATAATAAATCAACTTGTACTTTTGATATTTTCCCATATTCTCATACGTATCGCGCTGACCTTGTTGAGGCTGCCACCATCGAAAGACTGTGTAAGGGGATTTGGCATGAGGTGGCAGCTCGATGGTCACCACTTGGGACTCCAGGAAGGAGCTGAAGTCCAACTCCCGCAGGAACTGCCACTGGACTCCGTTGTTGGTGGAGAACTGCACGAGGACACCTGGGACAAACAGCACAGTAACATCGGAATAGAATAATCCACACCACACAGGTCAAGGCCAGGACTCTGGTCAAGACTGTGCCATGCAAACGTCTTAGACCAGGCCTCGGCAATTATTTTGATTCAGGGGGTAACAACCACAAGATCCTCAGAAACTTCTAGTCATGCACAACAGAGTGTCATGACTGGAAAGATCACCTCCTGGTATGGAAATAGGACCGCAACGGACTGCAGAGAGTGACCAGATCACCTGAGAGTACCATCGGAGGTGTTCTCCCAACCATCTGCAACATGTACACCAGGCGCCGTAGACCCAAGGCCAAGATAGTGAGGGACTCTAGCCACCCAAGCAACTGCCTCTTCTCACTGCTGCAGTCAGGCAAGAACTATCGGAGTCTCAAGGGGGTGTCCTTTTTTTTTCTTTTTTTCTTTGTCATGAAAAAGGGACGTTTTTGTCATGAAAAAGGTAGGTTTTTGTGGTTGGTGCACTAATTGTAAGTGTATATTGTGTTTTATGTTGATTTAATAAAAAAAAAAAAAAAAAAATAATAATATTTTTTTTTTTTTTTTTTAATAAAAATTAATAAAAAATTATTCTGCGGCCCGGTGGTTGGGGACCACTGCTGTAAAGAACAAACTTTAATATTATTGCTGATAAAAACTCCCTAAATTTTAAAGTAAAAGCTATTGGTCATTTTCATAGCGTACAATTTCATGGATAACTTGCTTCAAAATTATGAATTCAGCAGATATATTTACGTATTTATTTGGATTTTGACCCCAAAAAAAAGTTACATAATATATGTTGTAATATTGCACACTATTTTGTTTCCCTGTCAAAGTAGAAAAAAAACAACAAATACCTTTAACAACCATTTAACTAGTTTGTATAGTTGAAGACTTACGGTCATTAGAAAACATGAGTGCACATCATAAAGTCAGCAACAATTTTCATCTTAAAGATCAAAAAAAAAATTATTTGGGAATGTCATTAAATCGGTAAAAATAACAAAAAACCTGGCAGCTCAGTCAACAGAACAAACATTGGTCGTTTTTTTTCAACTTACAGTAATATGCTCTAAACAACTCTCTACATTTTACAGTAAAATACATTGGTCATTTTCAAAGTGTACAATTTGATGGATAATGTGCTTCGAAATCATAAGTTAAGCAGATATTTAAGTACTTATTCGGATTTTGACCGAAATAAGTTAGATAATATATTTGTTGCAATTTTGGACACAGTTTTTTCCCTGTCAAACGAGAAAAAAAAAAAAAAAAAAACCTTTAACAACCATTTAAATATTTTGTATAGTTGAAGACTTACGGTCATTAGAAAACATGAGTGCACATCATAATGGCAGCTACACTTTCCATCTTAAAGATCTAAAACATTTTTGGGGTAATGTCATTTAATCAGTAAAAAAAATACTCAAAAACCTGACAGCTCATTCAACATAATTTTACTGTAAAGCAGTGGTCCCCAACCTTTTTGTATCCTTTTTGTATCAACGCTTAATAATTTGTCCCCCGTCATGAAAAGGGGACATTTTTGTCATAAAAAAGGGAGGTTTTTGTGGTTGGTGCACTAATTGTAAGTGTATATTGTGTTTTATGTTGATTTAATAAAAAAAAATAAAAAAAAAATAAAAAATTATTTTTATTTTTTATAAAAATTAATAAAAAAATATTCTGCGGCCCAGTGCTTGGGGACCACTGGTGTAAAGAACAAAATGTATTATTATTGCTGATAAAAACTCCCTAAATTTTACAGTAAAATCTATTGGTCATTTTCATAGCGTACAATTTGATGGATAACTTGCTTCAAAATGATGAATTAAGCAGATATTTACGTATTTATTTGGATTTTGACCCCAAAAAAAGTTACATAATATATGTTGTAATATTGCACACTATTTTGTTTCCCTGTCACACTACAAAAAAAAAGCAAATACCTTTAATAACAAAATAAAGAAAATGTAAGATATTTTATTGACATTATTTCCCGACTTTTGTGGGTGATATAAAATAACATGGAAGGCCAGCGAGGCTTGAGTTTGACAGCTGTGTCATGTTTAAAACAAAAGTTGTATTAAATGATACCTTCATTGCGGGAGCGGGGTCTGGTGCAAGTGGGTCCCAAGCTTTTGCTGCCGATTCGGATGTAGAATTGTACCAACCTGGACATTCATGAAATACAAAGTTAAATCTTAATGGCGTGCATAACTTTGATGAGCAAAAGTGCGTTTGACCCACCTAGTGTTGGTGGTGTCGAGAGGCACGGTGCGGGCCTCCCTCCATCCAGGACTACTGAAGTAAAGTGCCTTGCCTTCGCCGATGATGCCACACCCACCTCCTATTTGTCCTCCACTCAAGCCCTGCCAGAGTGGACTTAACTTGCCCTCAAAGCCCTCCGTCAGCTCAGTGGGCGTGGCCACAGAGGGTACACAGCTGTCCTGCTCCACTATGACGATCCCAACATGAGCTTTTATTACTAACAGTCTGTGTTTCCGTGTCTGGTCATCATTGGCTATACCTGTGTATCCCATGTCACAGAAGCAGACTCCGGAGATGCAATCTCCATGCCCGCCGCAGTGGTTGGGGCAAGGCTCGGAGATGTACACGCCGTCCAACGCAAAAGGTGGGGCATCTCTGTAAATGCTGCTCTCCTGGAACCAGCGGAACCGAGTTTTGCTGCGGAAAAAAATGAAGACATTTTTAACTAATTGATTGTATGTGTTAGTCTAAAACAGGGGTCAACAAACTACTAAAAAAAACACTTTTCCACTTTGCATCAGTCCATCTCAGATGAGCTCGGACCCAGCGAAGCCGGCAGCGTTTCTGGGTGTTGTTGATAAATGGCTTTTGCTTTGCAAAGTAGAGTTTTAACTTGCACTTTGTTAAAGTGGTGACCCTCGCGCAATCCTTGTTTGGGAATGACTGGAAGGACAAGATCTCGGGTACAAGATAATAAATAAATGGGTTGTACTTGTATAGCGCTTTTCTACCTTCAAGGTACTCAAAGCGCTTTGACACTACTTCCACATTGACCCATTCACACACACATTCACACACTGATGGAGGGAGCTGCCATGCAAGGCGCTAGCCAGCACCCATCAGGAGCAAGGGTGAAGTGTCTTGCTCAGGTACTAGGTGGGGGTTGAACCAGGGACCCTCGGGTTGCGCACGGCCACACTCCCACTATATAAGCTATATAAGCACCCGAAATGAGTTTCCTCCGCTGGGTGGCAGGTCACTCCCTTAGAGATAGGGTGAGAAGCTCTGCCTCCACATCGAGAGGAGCCAGATGAGGTGGTTTCGGCATCTGGTCAGGATGCCACCCGAACGCCTTCTCTAGGGAGGTGTTTAGGGCATGTCCAACCGGTAGGAGGCCACGGGGAAGACCCAGGACACGTTGGGAAGACTATGTCTCCCGGCTGGCCTGGGAACGCCTCGGGATCCCCCGGGAAGAGCTAGACGAAGTGGCTGGGGAGAGGAGAGTCTGGACTTCCCTGCTTATGCTGCTGTCACTCGGATAAACGGAAGAAGTGAAGTGAATTATATTTATATAGCGCTTTTTCTCTAGTGACTCAAAGCGCTTTACATAGTGAAACCCAATATCTAAGTTACATATAAACCAGTGTGGGTGGCACTGGGAGCAGGTGGGTAAAGTGTCTTGCCCAAGGACACAACGGCAGTGACTAGGATGGCGGAAGCGGGAATCGAACCTGCAACCCTCAAGTTGCTGGCACAGCTGCTCTACCAACCGAGCTAAACCGCCCCCAAGAAGATGGATGGATGGATGAGCATTTCATGGAAGTTGCTTTTGTACCCAATCTTGGCAACCAATTGTTTTCAATTAGCCTGTTCTCATGTGAGGTGTTCAAAATAAATGTTTGATGAGCATTCCTCAACTTTCTCAGTCTTTTTTGCCACTTGTCAGCTTTTTTGAAACATGTTGCAGGCGTCAAATTCCAAATGAGCTAATATTTCCAGTTTGAACGTTAGATATCTTGTCTCTGCAGTCTATTTAATTGAATATAGGTTGAAAAGGATTTGCAAATCATTGTATTTTTTGTTATTTACCATTTACACAAGGTGCCAACTTTACTAGTTTTGGGTTGTGTAGTTGCAGATGCTAAAAGTACTGGCTCCTTGCAGATAAAACTGCATGGCTGTTAGCATAGCTACCTGGCTGCAACATTGCGTGGAATGACCACAGTGACCCGGGTCCACTCTTCATAATCGCCAGTGTTGTATATGCTGGGTTCCCGCAGCTCACGACCGCTGCCTTCACAGTTGCCCGATCCTGGACTTCCAGGGTAACAGCCCTCCCTCACCAAAGCCCAGGTGCGACCAGCGTCATGAGAGTACTGCAGCAACACCGGGGCGGATGCACTGAACTCTGACTCGCAGCCGATGTTCAACTGGTAGAGAAAAGACAAAGGACAAGTAGAATAGTGTGCATGGAGACACACTGAGCACACAGTTTAGTGACTTTCACTGCCGGCACCTTAAACTGGAGAGTGTATCCAGGACGTAATGCAAGATCCCTGGTGACCGCCACCCTGTCCCCGTCAGAGCGCCCAAACACCATGGAAGAAGCCGTTGGGGCACAGAAGCTGTTGTTGGTGTCCCTCTCCATGCCTTCATTGCCGAGCATCAGCCACACACTCATCTGGTTCAGCGGGTAGTCGAAAGCTGGCTTCTCATAGAAGTTCTGAGAGGAAAAGGATTTTACAGCCAGTCAACATGAGCATGCCTTAGACCCGGAGTGTCAACCTGCTTATCATTGAGGGCTACAAATGAAGTCATGGCTGCCCTCAAAGACATAATTGCCAACCTTGAGACCTCCGATTTCGGGAGGTGGGGGGTGGTGTGTGTGTGGGGGTGTTGCGTGGTCAAGAAACACTTGACTTTCAGTTAATTTTAGCTATATGTATATATATATATATATATATATATATATATATGTATAAATAAGAGAAATACTTGAATTTCAGTGTTCATTTATTTACACATATACACAAACATTACACTCATCTACTCATTGTTGAGTTAAGGGTTGAATTGTCCATCTTTATTCTATTCTAGGGCTTCACGGTGGAAGAGGGGTTAGTGTGTCTGCCTCACAATATGAAGGTCCTGCAGTCCTGGGTTCAAATCCAGGCTCGGGATCTTTCTGTGTGGAGTTTGCATGTCCTCCCCGTGAATGTGTGGGTTCCCTCCGGGTACTCCGGCTTCCTCCCACTTCCAAAAGACATGCACCTGGGGATAGGCCCCTCCCACCTCCAAAGACATGCACCTGGGGATAGGCCCCTCCCACTTCCAAAGACATGCACCTGGGGATAGGCCCCTCCCACCTCCAAAGACATGCACCTGGGGATAGGTTGATTGGCAACACTAAAATGGTCCCTAGTGTGTGAATGTTGTCTGTCTATCTGTGTTGGCCCTGCGATGAGGTGGCGACTTGTCCAGGGTGTACCCCGCCTTCCGCCCGATTGTAGCTGAGATAGGCGCCAGCGCCTCCTGCGACCCCAAAAGGGAATAAGCGGTAGAAAATGGATGGATGGATGTTCTATTCTATGTCACTATATTCCTAACCATGCTGAACAGCCTCTCTGATGATGCATTGTTGTGTGGCACACTGAAAAGTGCTATCATCAAATGCAATAGAGTCTGGAATCTTCCATCTCTCCCTAGCATGGCCCAAAACGTACAGTAGATGGCAGTATTGTCCTGTTTAATAGTGTCACAACATTGCTGTTTACGGCAGACAAACTGCTTTACGGTAGAAGAAAACGTGACTGCTGTTGTTGTGTGTTGTTACCGCGCTGGGAGGACGTTAATGAAACTGCCTAACAATAAATCCACATAAGAAACCAAGAACTCGCCCTCGATCATTCTACAGTTATAACGTCATTGGGCAGACATGCTGTTTATATTGTGGGAAAGCGGACGTGAAAACAGGCTGTCGACACGTCACTCAGGTCCGCATGGAGCTGAAGGGGGCGTGGCCTCCAGCTCCACCTGAATTTCGGGAGAAAATTTGTCCCGGGAGGTTTTCGGGAGAGGCGCTGAATTTCGGGAGTTTCCCAGAAAATCCGGGAGGGTTGGCAAGTATGCTCATAGAGCCGCTTGTAATAGTAAATATTCTGGATAAATAAAAATAAAAAAGAAAAGAAAAAAGTAGTAACTAAACAGTTACTTTTCACAGTAACACATTACTTGTTGGTGTAAGTAACTGAGTTACTTTTGGAATAAAGTAACTAGTAACTGTAACTAGTTACTGGTTTTCAGTAACTAACCCAAGAGTGATTGACACATCAATTTTATGCTTTCCCAGGCCACATGAAATGATGTGTGAGGCCAGATCTGACCCCCGGGCTTTGACTTGGACACCTGTGCCTTGGACTTTTCCAAATTAAAGTGATATACCACCTGTGGCAGAGTGGGGTTGGCCATGGGAATGATGTGCTTCTCCCTCTCTGACAGAATGATGACATCATCAATAGCCCACTGGTCATAGCCGTCTCCGGAGTGAAGTGGCTGCCACCAGCGAAATCTGGTGCAGGGGGTCTTCGAGGCCAGAGGAAGCTCATAGTGTACAAACCTGAAGAGAAAAAGATCAATGCTAATATATGATAAAACAAAAATATAATGCATGGTTTGAACACAGCACCGTGTGAAACATTATACTGTAAATGTACTATGTATTTATATTATTCACACGTGAATAATGCTGCATAATAGACTGTATTTACATTATTCACATGTGAATAATGCTGTATAATAGACTGTATTTATATTATTCACATGTGAATAATGCTGTATAATAGACTGTATTTATATTATTCACATGTGAATAATGCTGTATAATACTGTATTTATATTATTCACATGTGAATAATGCTGTATAATAGACTGTATTTATATTATTCACATGTGAATAATGCTGTATAATAGACTGTATTTATACTATTCACATGTGAATAATGCTGCATAATAGACTGTATTTAAATTATTCACATGTGAATAATGCTGTATAATAAACGGTATTTATAATAATAGACTATTTATATTATTTACATGTGAATAATGCTGTATAATAGACTGTATTCATAATAATAACAGACTATTTACAGTAGTCACATGTGAATAATGCTGTATTATAGACTGTATTCATAATAATAATAGACTATATTATTTACATGTGAATAATGCTGTATAATAGACTGTATTCATAATAATAACAGACTATATTATTTACGTGTGAATAATGCTGTATAATAGACTGTATTTATATTATTCACATGTGAATAATGCTGTATAATAAACTGTATTTAAATTATTCACATGTGAATAATGCTGTATAATAAACTATTTAAATTATTCATATGTGAATAATGCTGTATAATAGACTGTATTCATAATAATAACAGACTATTTATATTATTCACATGTGAATAATGCTGTATAATAGACTGTATTCATAATAATAACAACAGACTATTTATATTATTTACATGTGAATAATGCTGTGTAATAGACTGTATTTATATTATTCACATGTGATAATGCTGCATAATTGACTATTTATATTATTTACATGTGAATAATGCTGTATAATAGACTGCATTTATATTATTCACATGTAAAACATACCTGAGTGTTTATTGTCTATTTTGAGTGAACTGTGGTGCTGAATTTCCCCCAGGGATAAATAAAGTACTTTCTTTTCTATTCTATTCTATTATTATTCTTGGCCATGGTTCTCTCACCGAGGTTTGGTGAAATCGGTGAAGTACATTTCAGCGATGAGGCCCCAGGTGATGCCTCCATCATTGCTGTACTGCAGCAGCACTCCTTCTTCCCTGCTGTCCGCCTGGTTACAGTCGGCCCAGTCTCCTCCCACGCGCAGGTAAAACTGGACAAACTCCGCCCATTCCGTGTCCAGGTCCCAACTCACCAGCTGCCGCAGGCCAGCCTGACAACACACGTGAAGTACATGACTTTTTGGCGTGTAAGTGGTAGTGAATAATGTACATATACTCACTGCACTGCAAAAACTGAAAACTAAGTAAGATGAAATATCTCAAATAAGGTGATATTTGCTCATTTTCTATCTGAAAAGATAATTCTACTCACTAAGCAGACTTTATGTCAGAGTGTTTTACTTGTTTTAAGGCTTTTGGTCCTAAATGATGTCAGTAAGATATTACAGCTTGTTGCTGAGATTTGATGACCTATATTGAGTAAAACATGCTTGAAACTTTTTTACTTTTGCTGCAAAAAAAAGCTGTACGGCTAATAAACAAAGCAGGATATTATGACCATACCCATCCATTATTTGTTAAATCAAAACTTATGAAATTTCAAGATATTGTTTATTATAAAATAACACAGATAATGTTCAAAGCAAAAATAAATACTCTTCCTGAAGGAATTCAAAAATACTTCTCTCTACAGACCAGCAAATATAATCTAAGAGATTAATCTAAGTTTATTTTACCAAAAGCAAGACTAGTTGTTAAACGTAGATGTTTATCTGTTCTCGGTGTTCATTTGTGGAATTCTGTTGGTAAAGAAATAAAAATGAGTGACTCAGTATTTAATTTCAAAAAGAACATGTCACAATGTATTTTAAAAAGTTATGTGAACTATGAATGTATGTTTGTTTGGTTAAATGTTGTATTTAGAAGGTATGTATGTATATCTATTTACAAAAAAGTGCATGTGTGTAAGTACATATTTTTGTATTATTTGTTAAAGGGCAACTTAAATGTAAATGCTGAATGACTATATTTCTTTTTGTATTACAAAATTATTAGAAAAGGTAACTTAATTGAATGTAAAAATGTTTATGTTGGGCATATAAGCTTTTTGCTTCTGCCTGTTTCAGTCATGTTATTTATTTTTGAATCGTGATCTATGTTTGAATATGTTTTTGTTAGACTGAAAATAAACTGAACTGAACTGAAACTAGAATATCAACTGTTGCAAAGCTGTGTCATCAACACAAGTATCAAACTACTTTTTTAAAGTAATCATTTCTTACTTCAAGCATGAAAAAAAATCATGATTTTGACACAAATGTGTCTCATAACTAAAACAGATGACAGCCAAATTGACTTTGATGTTTTATTTTCAATGAAGCAATAGAACATACGTACTCATAAAGGAGTACAGTTGACACAGTACAGTAAACAGACAGTTAATATTGAAACATTTAACATTTCAAACAATTTTGAAATCCACATTCATATAAATTCTTCAAAATTACAATTAAAAAAAATTGGGCCTGGGGTCTGCATATATGTGCACTAATTGACTGAAAGAGCACGCGCTTGGTGCGATGATGTCATGTTATCGATGGGAAAATGCATTTTTAGATAATATGAATTGCCTGATCAGCTTGGAGACCCCGAGAGTAACAAGTGGTTGCTTTGTTGCCTTTCCATTAACAACAATAAATGTGTTTTTAGTATAAGTTTGCTGGTTTCAAGAAATGTAATGCAGAGCGCACATCATGATGTCAAGATAATGGCACTAGCATTTACTTCATTTAAGAATATTTTTCAACATATTGAGCAAAGAAGTCTCTTTTTTTCTACCAAGAAAAGTGCACTTGTTATTAGTGAGAATATACTTATTTTAAGGTATGTTTGGGTTCATTGAGGTTAGCTAATTTTACTTGTGTTGGAAAGTCTTGACAAGCCGACTTTTCCTGTTCTATTGGCAGAAAATTTTGCTTAGTTCAAATAAAATACCCCTCATTTTTGTATTTTTTTTTCTTGTTTTTGAACACTGACTTTTTGCAGTGTGGAGACAACATGAAGTACAAATACATGAATTATTGATTATAATCAAATGCAAGAGATGTATAAGAAGACTGCCTTTCACACTCATTAGTCAGAAATGTAAGAATAAATGCTATTATTATACCATAGCTGCGACATTTAATCGCAAAAAGGTTGAATTGGACGTAGGCAATAATTGGAAAGAAGCTGTTATTTCCGAAAAAATAGAAAACTCTTTCAACTTAACTCTTCATCTACAAAACACATTTCCATTTGAGTTGGGAAATTGTGTTAGAGGTAAATAAAAACAGAATACAATGATTTGCAAATCCTTTTCAACCCATATTCAATTGAATGCACTATAGTCCATCTTAGATGATCTCGGGCCCAGAGAAGCCAGCAGCGTTTCTGGATGTTGTTGATAAATGGCTTTCGCTTTGCATATTAGAGCTTTAACTTGCACTTACAGATGTAGCGACAAACAGTATTTAGTGACAGTGATTTTCTAAAGTGTTCCTGAGCCAATGTGGTGATATCCTTTAGAGATTGATGTCGGTTTTTGATACAGTGCCGTCTGAGGGATGGAAGGTCACGGTCATTCAATGTTGGTTTCCGGCCATGCCGCTTACGTGGAGTGATTTCTCCAGATTCTCTGAACATTTTGATGATATTATGGAGCGTAGATGTTGAAATCCCTAAATTTCTTGCAATTGCACTTTGAGAAATGTTGTTCTTAAACTGTTTGACTATTTGCTCACGCAGTTGTGGACAAAGGGGTGTACCTCGCCCCATCCTTTCTTGTGAAAGACTGAGCATATTTTGGGAAGCTGTTTTTATAGCCAATCATGGCACCCACCTGTTCCCAATTAGCCTGCACACCTGTGGGATGTTCCAAATAAGTGTTTCATGAGCATTCCTCAACTTTATCAGTATTTATTGCCACCTTTCCCAACTTTTGTCACGTGTTGCTGGCATCAAATTCTAAAGTTAATGATTATTTGCAAAAAAAAATGTTTATCAGTTGTCTTTGTAGCATATTCAACTGAATATGGCTTGAAAATGATTTGCAAATCATTGTATTCTGTTTATATTTACATCTAACACAATTTCCCAACTCATATGGAAACGGGGTTTATAAGATGCGCACTTTGGGTGGAGCAACTCTTAAATGTGGGTGGGTGTTGATTCTAGTCCGAACATGCTCCTTTGCTCGTAAAACCAGCAATGTCAAGACGTGATGACGTGCCGTCATGCCAGGGAAGCGGTACGTTTCAAACAGAGTATAGTACCGTTTTTGATTCATTAGTACTGCGATACTATACCAGTACTAATATACCGGAGTCAGAATTATGCAGGGCAACGAGGCGATCCTATACCATCACGTTATACCTTGCTGAAGTAGAGGGATGAACCAGACGACACCACCCCGCAGCCCACGTCAGGGCTGACCACCTCTCCGCCGATCACTTCCTGCCATGTGGCCCGCAGCGCATCCTGGGACTCAAAGTCCGATAGCACACTGGAAGAAAGAGGAGAGGCGGGCAGGCAGTCTGTTCCGGAGAAGGCGTCGTCACACCTGCCGAAAGACGGGATTGTTCATTGTCTTGAGAGAGATATCTTGGGGGGCGGTATAGCTCGGTTGGTAGAGCGGCTGTGTCAGCAACCAGAGGGTTGCAGGTTCGATTCCCGCTTCTGCCATACTAGTCACTGCCGTTGTGTCCTTGGGTAAGACACTTCACCCTTGCTCCTGATGGGTGCTGGCTAGCGCCTTGCATGGCAGCTCCCTCCATCAGTGTGTGAATGTGTGTGTGAATGGGTAAATGTGGAAGTAGTGTCAAAGCGCTTTGAGTACCTTGAAGGTAGAAAAGCGCTATACAGGTACAAACCATTTATTTATTATTACCGTATTTCCTTGAATTGTTGCCGGGGCGCTAATTAATTTAAAACCTCTTCTCACTCCGGCACTTACAAAAGGCATGCGCTAAATTTAGGCCTGCGCTTATAAATTTGAGTGTGATGTAAGGATACCATCATGAAAAGCACATTTAATAAAAAAAACATTATTATGGTTTTACCCATCCATCCATCCATCCATTTCCTACCGCTTATTCCCTTTCGGGGTCGCAGGGGGCGCTGGCGCCTATCTCAGCTACAATCGGGCGGAAGGCGGGGTACACCCTGGACAAGTCGCCACCTCTATGGTTTTACCTTTACTTATAAATGAAGTCCATGCGCAGCTCCTTCTGATCAAAAGCATCGATAACTTGTTTATAGAAGTCTTCCTTATCTTTCTTCAGTTTTAAAAGTCTCTGTCTCGATGGAGATCTTCCTTTATTACTTCCTGCTTCGATTAAAAGTCCAAATGTTTTATTTTAGATATGTAATCCTCCATGTTAAAAGTGCAAGCGAGAGGAAAAAATAAACGATCGCTGCTCACTCTTGCTGCTTGTCACAAGTAGTGGCAAGAAGGATCACTAGCGCCCTCTACCACCAGGAGGCGGGAGTCATTTAATGACTCATATTTGACACACGCAGCTATGGTATATTAATAAAACATAGCTGTTTACTGTTCTTTTTAGCATATTTAGGGGAAGTGTCACTGGTGACGTGATGAGTTTGACCCGGCGGGAAATCTAGACGTGCTAATAAAAATAATATTTTGCGAAACGAGTTTGACCCGGCAGTAATTCTAGGCAGGCGCATACTATATACCCGGCGGCAGACAAGGAAATACGGTATGTGTTGGTTTTGTTGGGACATGGTTGCCAAGGCTGACCTGCAGTGTCCATGGTCGCACCATCCGTGTCCATGGCACATATTAGGACATTGCTGGCCGATGTAAATGTCATCCAGGGCCCACTCGTCCTGCTCTCCATAGTAGTTCTGGATCCACCGGAACCTTGTGGCACTGGACCTGAACATAGACATCCATTACATACATAACACTTCATTGCTTGAGAAACAGGAGATCTCTTGCCTTGTATCCAAACATTTGAAGGTACACAAATTCATCATAATCAATTGTTTAATATTTCTATTACATACCCTAAATCATGGGTGTCAAACTCTGGCCCGCCGTGTAATTTAATTTGGCCCTTGAGGTAATATCAAATTAACATTACAGCTGGCCCGCCGTTATTACACAGCAGCGGTGCCGCTGTAACACCGCAATTTCTCACACTTGCCAATCCTCCCGAATTTAAGTGCCCCTCCCGAAAATCTCCCAGGGCAAGCATTCTCCTGATTTTTACCCCAACAATATTGAGGGCCTTTAGCTTTCTCTAAAACCTGTCGTCACGTCCGCATTTCCTCCATACAAACAGCGTGCAGGCCCACTCGCATAATACATGCGGCAATTACACACACATAAGTGAATGTGTGTAATGTGTGTACTTGATCAACAGCCATACAGGTCACACTGAGGGTGGCCGTATAAACAACTTTAATACTGTTACAAATATGCGCCACACTGTGAACTCACACCAAACAAGAATGGCAAACACATTTCGGGAGAACATCTGCACTGTAACATAACATAAACATAACATAACAATTACCCAGAACCCCTTGCAGCACTAGCTCTTTTGGGACGCTACAATATATTTTGATATTTACCTCAGAAGGCTGCAAATAGAAAAGAGGCATTAAATTTGTATATAAATTCAATTTGATATGCCATTGATATTTTTTAATTATTATTATTATTATTTGAAACTCGATTTTGCATGTCACTATAAAGTTACTGTATACAAGCCTTGCTTGTTCAATGTTCAATGCAAAACTTGTTTGGGTCCCTATTAAAAGGTTAATTTGTTCAACGTCGGCCCGCGGCTTTGTTCAGTTTTAAATTTTGGCCCACTCTGTATTTGAGTTTGACACCCCTGATGTAAACTCACTATACCTGTATGACTTAGCGCTTTCATGGCAAGTCTACTGACAGATATAAGTAAGAACTTTACACTACTTCATATTAGAAATGGCAACAGCAGAGGATGAATGCCACATAAGAAGATAGAGAAAAAATAAAGAAGCTTATGCCTACAGTGTCGCCACGGACTACAATGGCCGACTCGCGCACATTTTCAGGACCTATGCAGATCCCAAATACAGATCAGCAGGTATAAGAAGGAAAGAAAAGTTGGTTTTGCATAATATTATTAAACAAAACGCCAGATATTATAATGTCTTACCTTTGCGGTCCTTATACACACACCATAATAATACTCATATGTTTAATGCGTCGACACTCCATCAAGCGGCTTCATAGCTTACCGAAGTCGTACTAAAAACATTTTGACAGATTTTTGAGCGCTGTGTGTAATGTTCTATATTCTAAATGGAACATTTAAAGTTTTCGTGTTGTTAACTGCCATTATATTGCAGTCTACACATATCTTTTATGTATGACTACCATCTACTGGTCACACTTACCATTACACCATGTACCAAATAAAATTGCTTCAATGTTAGTAAGCACAACCAGAATTATGTCGTACATTAGACACACCAGGTTATAAGGCACACTGTCAATTTTTGAGAAAATTAAAGGACCTTAAAAGTGTGCCTTATAGTCCGAAACATGCTGTAATTGGAGCATTTAGGGCAGGGGTGTTAAACTCAAATACAGAGTGGGCCAAAATTTAAAACTGAACAAAGCCGCGGGCCGACGTTGAACAAATTAATCTTTTAATAGGGACCCAAACAAGTTTTGCATTGAACATTGAACAAGCAAGGTTGATTGATTGATTGATTGAAACTTTTATTAGTAGATTGCACAGTACAGTACATATTCCCTACAATTGACCACTAAATGGTAACACCCGAAAAAGTTTTTCAACTTGTTTAAGTCGGGGTCCACGGCTTATATAACTTTATAGTGACATGCAAAATCGAGTTTCAAATAATAATAATAATAATTAAAAAATATCAATGGCATATCAGATTAAATTTAAATACAAATTTAATGCCTCATTTCTATTTGCAGCCTTCTGAGGTAAATATCAAAATATATTGTAGCGTCCCAAAAGAGTTAGTGCTGCAAGGGGTTCTGGGTAATTGTTCTGTTGTGTTTATGTTATCTTAGAGCGCAGATGTTCTCCGGAAATGTGTTTGTCATTCTTGTTTGGTGTGAGTTCACAGTGTGGTGGTAACAGTGTTAAAGTTGTTTATACGCCCACCCTCAGTGTGACCTGTATGGCTGTTGATCAAGTATGCATTGCATTCATTTATGTGTGTGTAATATTATGCGAGTGGGCCTGCACGCTGTTTGTATGGAGGAAATGCGGACGTGACGACAGGTTGTAGAGAAAGCTAAAGGCCCTCAATATTGTTGTCCGGGTAAAAATCAGGAGAATGCTTGCTCCGGGAGATTTTCGGGAGGGGCACTTAAATTCGTGAAGATTGGCAAGTGTGAGAAATTGAGGTTTTACAGCGGCACCGCTGCTGTGTAATAACGGCGGGCCAGCTGTAATGTTAATTTTTTTTTATTACCTCAAGGGCCAAATTAAATTACACGGCGGGCCAGAGTTTGACACCCATGATCTAAAGCAGAGGTGCCCATTACGTCGATCGCGAGCTACCAGTCGACCGCGGGGGGTGTGTCAGTCGATCTCCAGCAAGGCTTTTAAAAAAAATAGACCTAAAAATGAGTGATCATCAATCTTCACCAAGACGTCACTTAAATGACATTCACGGTACCGGAGGGTCTTGTGAGATGACGCTGGCTGCTGCAAGATCATTATTATGAAAATATGACCGAGAGGAAGGCAGGAAACACTTTTTATTTCAACAGACTCTCGCGCCGTACCTTCCGTCAAAACTCTAAAGGCCGACTGCACATTTCCTATCTTCACAATAAAAGCCCTGCTTCATGCTGCCTGCACTAACTAAATACAGAGTCTCGGAAAACTGGCGTGCACAAGCGATCCCTCAGAAAGCTGGCGTGCACATCACTTGTGCACGCCAGCTTTCTGAGACTCTTATTTTGTTAGCGCAGGCAGCATGAAGCAGGACTTTTATTGTGAAGATAGGAAATGTGCAGTCGGCCTTTAGAGTTTTGACGAAAGTCTGTTGAAATAAAAAGTGTTTCTCGCCTTCCTCTCTGTCATTTTTTCATAATAATGAACTGGCAGCAGCCAGCGTCATCTCACAAGACCCTCGGGTGCCGTGAATGTCAATCAAGCAAGCTACGGAATTTGCCGCCAATGTTTTTCTTGTAAAGTGTATGGAAGCTGGATGAATTAGATGCCAAAAACCAACCACTTTCATGTGGTATTGTACAGAAAGGACACATTTTTTTCTCTTCCATTTGAAAATGTGGGCGTTATCATCATTACTGTCTGATTCCAATCAATGCGAGTCATCAGAATCAGGTAATACACCAACTTATATTCTTGTCTTCGTGAAAGAAAGACATCTATATGTGTTACACATGCTTGTATTATCATTAAACACATTTAACTTGTTTACAAAAATGTCTCTTTCATAAATAAATATAAATGATATATATAAATGAGGTAGATCCCCTCGAGTTGGTCAATTGAAAAGTAGCTCGTCTGCAGAAAAAGTGTGGGCACCCCTGATCTAAAGGATGCATAACGTAACCCCAGCCTCTACTGTAGCATCTATTCTATGCTCCTATAATCCGGTGCGCTTTATAGTGCAGAAAATACGGTACATTAAATCGGTCCATGGCGAAAAAATAGGTTGGGGACACTAATGTAGACCACAGGGAAGTGTTTTACATTTAGAAAAAAATCATAATATGGCCCTTTTGTATGGAAAAAAAGACCTGAATAGACCTGCTCATCACCAGCATAGGTGCGCCCTATGCTCCAGAAAATACGGTAAATGCTTTAAAACGTTGGTTGCACTACTCAGCTGTTGGGTTTGCATGTCACACTTGCACTGTTGGTTACTGTGAATTGAACACAACATTATGTCAACTGAGCAGTATGCTTCTTAGCATTGTGTTAGAGGTAAATAAAGCTGTGTTGCTATGTTGCTGCCATTTTGCGTACCGTATTTTTCGCACTATAAGTCGCAGTTTTTTTCATAGTTTGGCCGGGGGTGCGACATATACTCCGGAGCGACTTGTGTGTGAAATTATTAACACATTACCGTGAAATATCAAATGATATTATTTATCTCATTCGCGGAAGAGACGGAGAAAATGTCAGCAATCGTCACACACATGTCAACCAATAAGAATTCGGTGGAGGAGGGTCATGGCAGAAGTGCATTGTGGGTCAGCTATTAAAATGGATCACTTCATCGTTGGCGGTAACTTATAAAAAGTGAGACGGGCTGAACAAAAATGGCGTTGAAAAGGAAATCATGTAGTGCAGATTACAAGCTGGATGTAGTGAAATATGCAGCAGAAAAGGACAAGAGGAAGCGGTGCATACCTTTGGAGTTGGCAGAGTTGTTTAGAAGCCACATCCAGGAAGAAGATTTCATGGGATTTATGGATTAGGAGTGAGAGATAATTTGGTAAAGGTATAGCATGTTCTATATGTTATAGTTATTTGAATGACTCTTACCATAATATGTTAGGTTAACATAGCAGTTGCTTATTTATGCCTCATATAACCTACACTTATTCAGCCTGTTCTTCACTATTCTTGATTTATTTTAAATTGCCTTTCAAATGTCTATTCTTGCTGTTACGGCTTATACTCTAGAGCAGGGGTCGGGAACCTTTTTGGCTGAGAGTGCTATGAAAGCCAAATATTTCACAATGTATTTCCGTAGGAGCCATATACAATTTTTCAACACTGAATACAACTAAATTCGTGCATTTTTAAGTATGACAAACATTTGTAGAGTATAATAAGTCTCTTATTCTTTTTAACAACATTGTTATTCTAAAAAGTTAACCAATAATAAATATAATACTTCTTACCATTAATGCGACATCTTGAACAGGTGCGGTAGAAAACAGATGGTTGGATTAAAATGCATGAGAATGTTTTATGATTTGAACGTTATTTTTGAAACTGTGATTATCGTGTTAAGCAATGTCAGCTAAGATTTATCTGAGAGCCATGTGCAGTCATCTGGCTCTAGAGCCATAGGTTCCCTACCCCTAGTTTAAGCAATAGACACCTTTTTACCCGCACTCTGCCTCCCGCTGTTTCCCACATCTACAAAGCGATTAGCTACCGACTGCCACCTACTGATATGGAAGAGTATTACATGGTTACTCGGCATAGCTCGGTTGGTAGAGTGGCCGTGCTAGCAACCTGAGGGTTCCAGGTTCGATTCCCGCTTCCGCCATCCTAGTCACTGCCGTTGTGTCCTTGGGCAAGACACTTTACACACCTTCCCCCAGTGCCACCCACACTGCTTTAAATGTAACTTAGATATTGGGTGTCACTTGTATGATCGCGTGGTTAAAGACAGCTATACTTTCCACTTCTTCATGCCCTTTAAATCAGTACTAAAGGGGAACATTGTCACAATTTCAAAAGGGTTAAAAACAATAAAAATCAGTTCCCAGTGGCTTGTTTTATTTTTCGAAGTTTTTTTCAAAATTTTACACCTCCCGGAATATCCCGAAAAACTGCTTCAAAGTGCCGGATTTTCACCATCGCTTTATCCACCCGTCCATTTCCCTGTGACGGCATACAGGGCTGCCAATATAAACAACATGGCGGTTATCACCGCAAGATATAGCGACATTAGCTCGGAGTCAGACTCGAATTTCAGCGGCTTAAGCGATTCAACAGATTACGCATGTATTGAAACAGATGGTCGGAGTATGGAGGCAGATAACGAAAACGAAATTGAAGAAGAAATTGAAGCTATTGAGCGAATAGCTATTGACGCTATTCGGCCATAGCGTGGGTGTACCTAGTGAAGTGGCCCATAGCATGGCTGCCTTATTAGCATCGCCGGTAAAATGTGCGGACCAAACGACCAGGACTTTCGCATCTTGTGACACTGGAGCAACTTAAATCCGTCGATTGGTAAGTGTTTGTTTCGCATTAAATGTGGGTATCTAGTTTCAAATGTACATACAGCTAGCGTAAATAGCATCGATTAGCGTAGCATGTTAGCATCAATTAGCTGGCAGTCATGCCATGACCAAATATGTCTGATTAGCACATAAGTCAACAACATCAACAAAACTCACCTTTGTGATTTCGTTGACTTTATCTCTGCAAATGCATTTGCAGGTTATCCATACATCTCTGTGCCATGTCTGTCTTAGCATCGCCGGCAGACACTTTCAAATTCAATGGGGGTCTGGCGGCAGACACTTTGGCATCTTCGGGCCAGTGGTGCAACTTGAATCCCTCCCTGTTAGTGTTGTTACACCCTCCGACAACACACCGTCGAGGCATGATGTCTCCAAGGTTCCAAAAAATAGTCGAAAAAACGGAAAATAACAGAGCTGAGACCCGGTGTTTGTAATGTGAAAATGAAAATGGCGGGTGTATTACCTCGGTGACGTCATCGGTAAAGGACCGATAAACAGAAAGGCGTTTAATTTGCCAAAATTCACCCATTTAGAGTTTGGAAATCGGTTAAAAAAATACATGGACTTTTTTCAGCACCATCAAGGTATATATTGACGCTTATATAGGTCTGCTGATAATGTTCCCCTTTAAAGCAATAAAAACATAGGAAATACAATGAGTTTTAAAAAGCTTGTGTCCTACCAATTAACAAATCATCCTCTTTACAGTTCAGGTAAATAAGCGCCAAGGCAATAATTTGAGCATTTAGGTAATTCACAAACAAGGAGACATTAGCAAATGTACTGTTCAAGCAAATAAAGCCAAAATATTAGATAAAGTGTGCAGCATTGTTTGTGCAGCCATGAAAAACCTCAGACTTCCTCCAAACCAATTTACAGCCATGACCCTGTGATCTGCAGAGCATCAGATTAGAGAATGCGTCTCTAAGAGCTTAGAAATAAGAATTTGAAGGTCAAAGTGCAGTATGTGTGTTTTTATTTATGTGCAACCTACGGCTCATGTCACAAGCAATCATCAAACCTAGGGAGAGATGATAGGTCCATAACGTCAACGTGGAAGGATTGGTGTTTTAGCAGCTAGTACTCACATAAAGTCTTCTGTAGGCTCCTGTGTCATCAGCAGTTTTTAATGTGTGCCATTTTTAAAAAGTATATAAAAAAAAAACCCAGCTGGGGTTTCCCCTTATGGCAGACCTGGGCAATTATTTTGACTCGTGGGACCAAATTGTGAGGAAAATAATTTGTCCGGGGGCCGGTATGTCGATTTTTAGGAACACTAATACAAAACTCACAATGTCTGATTGAATACTAAAAACATTAAGACAGATCACCTTAAAAACATAATTTCAAAAACATATATACACTATATTGCCAAAAGTATTTGGCCACCCATCCGAATGATGAGAATCAGGTGCCCTAATCACTTGGCCCGGTGTATCAAATCAAGCACTTAGGCACTATTCTTTATTTATTTTAAATTGCATTTCAATTCTATTCTTGGTGTTGGACTTTATCAAATAAATTTCCCCCCCAAAAATGTGACTTATTTATGTTTTTTTTTCGTTCTTTATTATGCATTTTCGGCCGGTGCGACTTATAATCCAAAAAATACGGTATATAGGTTTTGTAGTCTCGTTCCCTTTTTGTTCATACAATTTCCACCTCTTGTGAATTTCGAGCAAAAGAATGAACACAGCGTCATATGCTTTGAATAACAAGAAAAAAGTGCTATACAAATTCAATCCATTATTGTCATTATTACTAGAATACCAGCGTAATTAAAACCATGTGAATGCTTTTTATTAGATGTCCAATAATGGCTTTTTGCCAATATCCCATTTTGTCCAACTCTTAATTACTGATTTCGATATCAACCGATACCGATCTACTCAGGCCTGGAATTAACACATTATTATGCCTAATTTTGTTGTGATGCCCCACTGGATGCATTAAACAATCTTACAAGGTTTTCCAGAATAAATCAACTCAAGTTATGGAAAAAAAACGGCAACATGGCACTGCCATATTTATTATTAAAGTCACAAAGTGCGTTATTTTTTTTTACATGCCTCAAAACAGCAGCTTGGAATTTGGAACATGCTCTCATGTCTCATGAGGAGGTTGAGGTGGGCGGGGTTGGGGGGGGAGGGTGTATATTGTAGCATCCCGGGAGAGTTACTGCTGCAAGGGGTTCTGGGTATTTGTTCTGTTGTGTTTATGTTGTGTTACGGTGTGGATGTTCTCCCAAAATGTGTTTGTCATTCTTGTTTGGTGTGGGTTCACAGTGTGGCACATATTTGTAACAGTGTTAAAGTTGTTTACACGGCCTGTATGGCTGTTGACCAAGTATGCTTTGCAGTCACTTGTGTGTGTGAAAAGCTGTAGGTATAATGTGACTGGTTCTTAACATGGGTTCGATCAAACCCCAAGGGTTCGGTGAGTCGGCCTCAGGAGTTCGGCGGAGGTCAAAACACACGTGACTCATCGTGTAAATAAAAACTTCTCCCTATCGGCGTATTACGGATACGGCAACAGCAGAAGTCAGACTGATTTGCAGGTGTGTATTTTGTTGTGAGTTTATGCACTGTGTTGGTTTTGTTGTTTGAACAAGGTGATGTTCATGCACGGTTCATTTTGTGCACCAGTAAGAAAACATGGCAACACTTTAGTATGGAGAACATATTCACCATTAATTAGTTGCTTATTAACATGCAAATTAGTAACATATTGGCTCTTAACTAGTCATTATTAAGTACTTATTAATGCCTTATTTGGCATGGCCTTATTATCACCCTAACCCTCTAACCCTGACACCAACCCTAACCCTTTTAAATTAAGTCTTTGTTACTTAAAATATGTTCCCCATACTAAAGTGTTACCAAAAACATAACTTTGTCTTGAATTTGAAACAAAAAAACATTTTATTTTTCACTAAAGAAGGGTTCGGTGAATGTGCTTCTTGAAACTGGTGGGGTTCGATACCTCCAACAAGGTTAAAAACCTCTGCTTTAAGGTTTATTGGCGCTCTGTACTATTCCCTACGTCCGTGTACACTGTGGCGTTTTAAAAAGTAAAAAAATTTTACTTTATGAAACCAATACTGATCATTTTGAAACCGATACCGATTACATTTTACAGCATTTATCGGCTGATAATATCGGCAGTCCGAATTTCGGACATCTCTACTTTCTTTGGAGGACGTTACAATGATGGGCATCACAATACGTGCATGAGCGTTGTGTTACCATGTCTTCTGAGGCAGCGACAGAGTGATGCGTCTCCAATTTCCAAACTCTGATGGGTGGTAGACACTGGGAGCTGTGAACTCCGAGCAGCTCGGCATGCCAGGAAGACAGGCCTAGGTCAAGGACATATAGAGTACTTAAAAACGCAGAAACAGGAGTATTATTTGCAAGTGCATCATTTTCATAGAACATGTGTTGGTTCCTTCTTACACACAGGAAGTCAAGCAACAGTACACAATAAAACATACTATATGTCACATTGTGGACTTCATGCACACGAAAGCCCCACTAAATGATCTCCAAATAGCGTTTTTAAGCTTTCTGAATATTTATGATCACAGGCCGAGAACTTACTCAATGATTAAAGCATGTATGTAATTGCAAATTACATACATGTACATATTGAATATATCAAGGGGAAAATATCCAAATCCATAGCTATTCTTTAAAGTAAAACACGTGCTGAATAAGAAAGGTCTGCATATGTTATATTATTCTTTTATTTTTTCCATATTTAACATGTTGTGTTGGACGTTTGGGGAAATGTTTGTAAAACAAACATAGACCCAACAATTACACTTCAAAAAAGGTCATTAGGATAAAACACAAAGTGTGCTACTATGAACATACCAATCCATTTAATCATAAGTTTTAATGTGTTAACATTTTCAGATTATGTGTTTTTCTTTTCGACCCAATTCTCTTGTTTAAGTCACACATTAAAAGCGTTATTCTGGCACTCATGGAGGGTGGACAATCCCCTTTCCTCTCCTGCTTGCTTCGTTGTTTTGTCTTGTCTTAACTTTCTTATTACCTCTTTTTGCACTGCTCTCCAAATCTAAACATTGGAACTATTTAACTGGCCTCAACAAAATTGACAAGATCTTGGGTTTGGGGGAACCTGCTGTGGTGACGAAGCGGTTGTTGCTGGACACACCACGGACTTTTGGGAGAAGAAGGAGGGCCGCGTGCCTGGCGACCCTTTTTCTGTCCAGGACGTGAAGACATCCACTTATTGGGAATTATGACAACAGAACATCTGCTGATTGGAGTAAGCGTTGCTCTGGTTTGTCGACAAATTGGAAGTTGCTGGCAGTCTTCAAAGTACCCCAAAGCTGCCACAAATGATTGGAGGATGCGGGAAGAACTGTGGATTACATCGGACTGTCTACCTCGCAGGTTTTGAGGATCAGTCATAGACAATTTAGAGTGAAAATCTAATTTTATTTTCACTCGCATACAAAATCATTCCAACTTGGATTGTTTCCCTAGCTTCAAGACTCTCCTGAAGAACAACGCAGCTCTCATGGACACACACCTGTTGTTGTTGACTTTGGACGAGACGGCACAATACATCAAGGCCGCGGAAAAGAGGTTTCTCATAGTCATTCACATTGACGTCCCACTGGGTTGTGAGTTTTTCCTTGCCCGTAAGTGGGCTCTGTACCGAGGATGTCGTTGTGGCTTGTGCAGCCCTTTGAGACACTTGTGATTTAGGGCTATATAAATAAACATTGATTGATTGATATTTAAAAAGACTTCAGGCTGTAATGGCTGCCAAAGGTGCATAAACAAAATGTTGAGCAAGGGCTGTGTATGTGTGATTGTTTTTTGTTTTTTTTTAAATACATTTTCAAAAAAAAACCTTTATACATAGCCATTATGGGGTATTGCATGTAGAATTTTGAGGACAAAAATGAGATTATTCAATTTTTTAATAAGACTGTAACATTAGTGGAAAAAGTGAAGTGCTGTCAATACGTTCTGGATGCTTGAATACGACAAAGTAAAGGTTCATACCTCTTTGACCAGGTGCCAAGTGAGGCCGTGATTGGTGGAAAACTCCAGGCGGACTTGAGTGTCGATATGAGGGGAAGACTCCCGACCACAACCCATAACCAGCGAGAACTGCAGACTGTAGGAGGCGCCGATCTGCATCGACTGAGTCTCCACGTAACGAATACTCGAGCCAGGGCTCGGCTCACCAGAGAAACTGACAGAAATAGTCGAGCAGATTATTACCAGGCGTTCATTGGCTGAAAATAACGAGACTTTCAAAATGTGTTGCTGGCAGGTTATCCCCGTGTGCTGGACAATCTTTACCTGAGGGTCCAGTCGTGCTGGCAGTAGGGCTGAACGTGGCCGAGGAAAAAGCCAAGACTCTGAGTGACATCCAGCACGTTGCTGAAGTCCAGACTTATGGTGTTGAAAAGCACAGACGTCATGCTGATCTCATCCAGGGCCCAAACGTCCTGGCCGCGCCCCGAATGGTACGGCTGCCACCAGCGGAACTGCACGCCAAACTTTCGTGCGGCAGACGGCAGCTCGACAGACACGATCCTGTTCGCAAGAGAAGAAAAGACATTGTTATTATCAATATTTATTTGTCTTCATAAGGTGGTTAAAGATAATTAAGTTAAAGGTAGCAAACAAAAATAATCACATGGGGTTTACTCCTTGAAGTAAGAAGCGGAACTAATTTGTAGTAGTTCACACATCAGGGTGACACACATCCCCACTAGTGCCCCACTTTGTCTTCATAACACAAATAGATGGCGCTATCTGCCTCAATCGGTTCCAGTACCTCAAAGACTGCAGCAAAGCAAGTACTGTATTTTTCGGATGATAAAGCGCACTTAAAATCTTTTAATTTTCTCAAAAAATTGACAGTGCGCTTTATAACCTGGTGCGCCTGATGTACAGCATAATTTTGGTTGTGCTTACCGACCTCGAAGCAATTTTATTAGGTACAGGGTGTAATGATAAGTGTGACCAGTAGATGGCAGTCACACATAAGAGATACGTGTAGGCTGCAAGATGACGCCAGTAAACAACACCAACACTTTAAATGTTCCATTGAGAATATAGAACATTACACACGGCGCTTAAAAATCTGTCAAAATGTTTCTAGTATGACTTTGGTAAGCTATGAAGCCGCACTGCTTGATGGCTTGTCGGCCCATTAAACATACGAGTATTATTATGGTGTGTGTATAAGGACAGCAAAATGGCACCTAATAGCAGACATTATCTGGCGTTTTGTTTTGCAATATTATGCAAAACCAACTTTTCTTCCCTTCTGGTACCTGCTGATGTGTATTTGGGATCTGCTTAAGTCCTGTAAATTTGCGTGCTTCCGCCATTGTAGTCGTTGGTGACCCCGTAGTCATAAGTTTCTTCTTTTTCTCTATTTTCTTGTTATGGGACATTGAACCTCGACTGATGCCATTTCTAATATAAAGTAGTGTAAAGTTCTTACTTATATCTGTCAGTAAACTCGCCATGAAAGCCCTAAAACAGGGGTCGGGAACCTTTCTGGCTGAGAGAGCCATGAAAGCCAAATATTTCAAAATGAATTTCCGTGAGAGCCATATCATATTTTTTAACACTAAATAAAACTAAATGCGTGCATTTTTAAGTAAGACCAACATTTTTAGAGTATAATAAGTCTCTTATTCTTTTTCATAACATTGTTATTCTGAAGCTAACCAATAATAAATAAAATGTCATGTCTGTTGTTGATCATGTTTTTGTTTGGCCATGTGCTGTTTGGGTTTTGGACTCTTTAAGTTCCCGTTTTTTTCCAATCCCTTGTCTGGTTTCCTTGATTACTCATTTTGTCCACCTGTCTCTGGTGGACAAAATTCCCGCTCACCTGCTTCCCGAGCACTAATCAGAGGCAGTATTTAAGCTTGTCTTTGCCAGTCAGTTGCCCTGGCGTCAATGTGATCTTTTCTTGCTCTGTGATGACTTGTTTCATGCCTTGCCATAGTTTCGTGCTTCATGCCATGCCAAGTAAGTTTTGTTTGATTTGTGTTCGCAGTCTGTTTATGCGTTAGCTTTCTTCCTTAGCCCAAGTTGTGCCTCCGCTGTGAGCGATTTTTGTTTATATCTTTTTTTAGTTTAAATTAAGTCATGTTTTTACCTATATGCCATGTCCCGAGTAGTCCGGCTGCCTTCCTGGGAGAACGACCCCGCAGCAAGCTGCGACCCCCCCCCATCATGACATGAAAATACTTTTTACCATTAATGCGACTTCTTGAACAGGTGCGGTAGAAAACGGATGGATGGATTTAAATGCATGAGAATGTTTTATATTTTGAACGTTATTTTTAGCACTGTGATTTCCAGCGGAATTATTCATAATTATCGTGTTAAGCAATGTCAGCTAAGATTTATCTGAGAGCCAGATGCAGTCATCAAAAGAGCCACATCTGGCTCTAGAGCCATAGGTTCCCTACCCCTGCCCTAAAACATACTGGTCTAGTGAGTTTACATTATTCACCCAAGGAACTTTAGTCATTAGAGAGTTCTGGTCAGACGTTTTTTCACGGGACGTTGTTGCACTAGTGAGCCTCCGGATGAGGAGATGCTGCTCCGTTATCGATTGAAGTAAAGTCTGAATGTCATTAAAACAGTTAGCTCCATCTTTTGACACTTCTTCCACTCCCGTCCTTGTACGCTACACCACTACAACAAAGATGACACATTTCCGGCGTTATTGTTGCACTAGTGAGCCACGGAGGAGGAGATACTGCTCCGTTATCGATTGAAGTAAAGTCTGAATGTCATTAAAACAGTTAGCTCCATCTTTTGACACTTCTTCCACTCCCGTCCTTGCACGCTACACCGCTACAACAAAGATGACGGGAAGAAGACACGGTCGAAGGTGAGCCACGATGCTCAGAAAGCGACTTGAAAATGCACCAATTTCACCACCGAACCACCATTGCATGTTATGGAGACCATAAGATAGTGTTTTAAAATTTAGAAACAAATCATAATATGACCCCATTAATGCGCCTTTTGTATGAAAATAGACCTCGATCATCAGCAGTGCACCTTTCAATCCGGTGCACCCTATGGTCCGAAAAATACAGTATTGAAGATGTGAGTGTTAAAGTACTTCCATAAACACACACCTGGGCTCGTGGAAGCCTTGGTAAGCATAGTGCTGCAGCAAAGTCCAGGTAATGCCGTTGTCAGTGGAATAATGCAGTAAGACACCCTCTCCTGGTTGGTCAGGAGCAGGACAGGAGCTCAGGGTGCTTCGGCTGCCCAGTCGGAGGGTGAACTGGAGGTACCTGTACAGACAAGCACAATTCAATGATGAAGAGGACAACTTTATAGGGAGCATTGTTGATAAATGAGAGTAATACAAAGGTCATCAAGTGTGTTCAGGGAGTACATTAACAACAAGTCAAAGGTTGTGAGGAGGCAGTGGAATGATGGAGAATGATTTGATAAATGGACTACATTAAGGGAGTGAGGGCGGATGCAAATGTAAAAGATCCCAACACGTCATGGTAAATCAGTTGGTAAGGACGTGGTGGCCATGTTTTTCAACATCGTGCTTGTGAACCCCTTAAAGCACTGGTAAGGAACCTATGGCTCTGGAGCCAGATGTGGCTCTTTTGATGACTGCGTCTGGCTCTCGGATAAATCTGAGCTGACATTGCTTAACAGGATAAGTAATGAATAATTCCACAGTGTTAAAAACAACGTTCAAAATATAAAACATTCTCATGCTTTTTTATGTTCAAGAAGTTGCATTAATGGTAAGAAGTAATTCATGTATTATTGGTTAGTGTGGGGCTTGGCCTCCTGGGGGTTCTTCAGACCACCAAGAGCCTGTTTTAGGGTTACAATATTGTTTTATTTTATTTTTCTCTCAGTTGCTTTACAGCAATTGTCTTTTTCTCTTTCGTCCTCACTCGCGCTCTGGCTCCAGCCCCAACCCCGTCTCTCCTCCTGGCTGCTGCTTATAACAGAGCGACAGGTGATTAGATAAAAAGGCCCAGGTGGGCCGTCTGCGCACCTGTCGCTGATTTCGAGGCCGGTCCTGGCAACATCCTGCTTTGCTGCAGGCCCGCAGGCCACGCTCCCTCCACAGTTAGCTTCAGAATAACAATGTTATTATAAAGAATAAGACACCTATTATACTCTGGAAATGTTGGTCTTAATTAAAAATGCACGTGTTTAGTTGTGTTAAAAAAAATATTATACGGCTCTTAGGGAAATACATTTTAAAATATTTGGCTTATTGGCTCTCTCAGCCAAAAAGGTTCCCGACCCCTGCCTTAAAGGGTGTGCACCAGTTTTTGTGGTTTTCTAACCAAACACCTTAAAGTTTTTTTGAGAAATTTTAGGTGAGTCTAACTTAAGGGGAGGAACTTTGGAGTAGGGCTGGGCGATATGGCCTTTTTTAATATCTCCATATTTTAAGGCCATGTCACGATACAGCATATATATCTCCATATTTTGCCTTAGCCTTGAATGAACACTTGATGCATATAATCACAGCAGTATGATGATTCTATGTGTCTACATTCAAACATTCTTCTTCATACTGCATTCATATATGCTACTTTTAAACTTTCATGCAGAGAGGGAAATCACAACTAAAATTGTATTTATTAAACAGTTATTAAGCAGTGGCACAAACATTCATGTCATTTCCAAAAAATAAGTGCAAGATTGTCAGAGACATTTTAAAACAAGCTATGAGTGCACTTTTGTGTATGATGTCACTAAGATGACATATCAAAACAACACTAAAGTGCATTTTTTGTACAGAACGCCACTACAATAGTTTAAAAAAAATAAAGTGCACTTTTGTGCATGATGTCACACAAGATATTTCAATAACTGTCAAATAAAAATGAGCTGCATAATAGGAAATCAAATCGCTATGTGGTAGGTTAATGCGAACCTTATCGCCGTATGTTGTTGACTATTGTTTTCCATACGGTGTTGATGAGGAAATAGTTGCCTCGGCATTTTGTTGGTGTGGCACCGAATGGAGATGTTGACATGTGGAGTAAACACTCTTCATTCTCTAGCACAGGGGTCGGGAACCTTTTTGGCTGAGAGAGCAAAGAAGCCAAAAATGTATTTCCCTAAGAGCCAAATAATATATTTTTTAACACTGAACACAACTAATCGCGTGCATTTTTAAGTAAGACCAACATTTCCAGAGTATAACAAGTCTCTTATTCTTTATAATAACATTGTTATTCTGAAGCTAACTGTGGAGGGGACGTGGCCTGCGAGCCTGCAGCAAAGCGGGATGTTGCTAGAACCGGCCTCGAAATCAGCGACAGTTGAGTAGACGGCCCACCTGGGCCTTTTTATCTCATCACCTGTCGCTCTGTTATAAGCAGCAGCCAGGAGGAGAGGCAGGGTTGGGGCTGGAGCCAGAGCGCGAGTGAGGACGAAAAAGAAAAAGACAATTGCTGTAAAGCAACTGAGAGAAAACTAAAATATAATAATATTGTAACCCTAAAACAGGATATTGGTGGTCTGAAGAACCCCCAGGAGGGCAAGCCCCACACTAACCAATAATAAATAAATGACTTCTTACCATTAACGCAACTTTTTGAACATAAAAATGCATGAGAATGTTTTATATTTTGAACGTTGTTTTTAACACTGTGATTACAAGTGGAATTATTCATTACTTATCGTATTAAGCAATGTCAGCTCAGATTTATCCGAGAGCCAGATGCAGTCATCAAAAGAGCCACATCTGGCTCTAGAGCCATAGGTTCCCTACCCCTGTTCTAGCAGGTGACTTTTCAAATGATGCTACATATTAGCAGTATTGCTACTTTTTGTAGCAATGCGTTTGCCCCACACTTGACAAATTACGGTTGTGTGTTCGACATATTCCCACTTGAAGCCAAACCACTGCCAGACGATGGACCCCCTGCTGTTTTTCTTGGGAATTAATTTTTCTTCCTTGATTTGTTACCAGATTCGCACCTTCCTTCTCTTGTATTACCACTCACACCACAGCTAATGTTACCCATGCTGCTACCTCTCTGCTCCGTGAGTGCGTACACGTATGTGACGTATGTAAGAAGGTGTGCTTGTTTTACGTCTTTGTGAGAAGGAGAGACACGAAGGAGTGAGAAGAGCCTGTAGTGTAATGCCCGCAGCTAAAAGCAACTGTGTGAGAACGTATACTCCAATATCACGATATAATCATTTTCTATATCGCGCAGAGACAAACCCGCGATATATCCAGCATATCGATACATCTATCGCCCAGCCCTACTTTGGAGTACAATAACACCGGCATATGGTTTATTTTGGGAGGAGTACCGTAACTCAGTAACGGTACCGGTGCAGACGTAAACGGCAGTAACCAGAAACCAAAATATTGGGTCGCTATCGATGCCTTATTTTGTTACGGAATTAATGCAGACTCAGCCCCTCATGCAACAAGTGCTGTGATTTTAAATATTTGTAAATTGGATTAAATATTATAGTCTGACACTATTTTCAAACTTCATTCATCTTCTTATGCTTCAATCAACCATCACAATTATAAGCATCAACATTACAACACACTGTGTGTTCTGTACTGCTGCAATAACAATAACAAACAAGTTGTTGTGCATTTTTTTTCTTACCTTTAAATGTATCACTAGTAATAATGATGGGCACCGAATTGTAGGGGTCCAACAAAAGACAAAACTAGTACATTCAACTTCATGGCAAAGACTACTTCCTGACTAAAGCAAAACACAGATAAGACAAACTGAAATGAATGCATACTTGCAAATGACACTGAGAAGTGAAACAAAATAAAATAGATCAACTGGACAGCACAATTATGGTCATTATCAGCTCAGTGTTAAATGAAAATATTGATATTTTATTACAAAATATATTAATATTTATTACCTTAGAAAAAAGTACTGAAAATTGTTACTGGTGACAGTGGTGAGTATCGGTATTAATTTCTCATGTACCGTGAATTGGTATGTAAAAGGTACTCATCACTATTTAGTTATCATCTTACTTATGGTGTATTACTGAAGTACATGGTGGGTTTTTTGAGTACTGTTTTGGACAATGTTTAAGCACAGGCATTGTTTAAAAAGTACCAATCGGTTTAAATGTAAATAATACCCATTCCTAGGTGTGTTTGTTAGAAAAATAATTGCGCTGTCAACATAACAGGGGTGCAGGTTTTGACTGAATTTCACCTTTTTGTGTGCAGCAGTTCAATAAACTAGTCAGCTTCACATATTATTACAGTATATACATGACATGCACCGTATTATTACAGTATATACATGACATGCACCGTATTATTACAGTATATACATGACATGCACCATATTTTTCAGACTATAAGGCGCACTTAAAGTCCTTTCATTTTCTCAAAAATCCACATAGCGCCTAATAACCCGGTGCGCCTAATGTACGGCATCATTCTGGTGGTGCTTACCGACCTCGAAGCTATTTTATTTGGTACATGGTGTAATGATAAGTGTGACCGGTAGATGGCAGTCACACATAAAAGATATGAATAAAATGACGCCAGTAAACAACACCAAAACTTTAAATGTTCCATTGAGAATATTGAACATTACACACGGCGCTCAAAAATCTGTCAAAATGTTTTTAATACGACTTCGGTAAGCTATGAAGCCACACCCCTTGATAGAGTGTTGACGCATTAAGCATACAAGTATTATGGTGTGTGTATAAGGACCGCAAAATGGCACCTATTAGCAGACATTATCTGGAGTTTTGTTTCGCAAAATAAAAAGTTTTTTTACCTTTTGGTATTTGGGAACAGCATAAGTCCTGAAAATGTGCGTGCCTCCACCTTTTTAGTCCTGACGCCATAGTCGATACGCCCTTCATTTTCTTTATCTTATGTGGCATTCATCCTCTGGTGTTGTCATTTGTAATATAAAGTAGTGTAAAGTTCTAACTTATATCTGTCAGTAAACTCGCCATGAAAGCGCTAAAAACTGTAGTGAGTTTACATAATTCACCCCCTGAATTTGTGTTATTAGAGGGTTCCGGTCCGACGGTTATTCACAGGACACATTTCCAACGTTGTTTCACTAGTGAGCCACGGATGAGGGGATGCTGCTGCTCCGTTGTTGATTGAAGTAAAGTCTGAATGTCATTAAAACAGTTAGCGCCATCTTTTGACACTTCGTCCTTGCACGCTACACTTCGTCCTTGCACGCTACACCGCTAGAACAAAGATGACGGGGAGAAGACGCCGTCGAAGGTGAGCCACGTAAATAAGACCGTCCACAAAATGGCGCATCCTGGAGCGACTGTCAGAAAGCGACTTGAAGATGATCTGTAAAACATCATCTATGCATCATTTTGAACAAAGAACCACCATTACATGTTATGTAGACCACAAGGAAGTCGTTTACATTTAGAAAAAAATATAATATGACTCCTTTAATGCGCCTTATAATCCGGTGTGCCTTTTGTATGAAAAGACCAGAATAGACCCGCTCAACGCCAGTGCGTCTTATAATCCGGTGTGCCCTATGGTCCGTAAAAAACGGTATATATGTGAGGCTAATGCTGCTATTAGGTAACATTCACTTTAATTTTAATTAGTCAACATAGAGGGCACTCGTGTTCCCTGTGTCCATGTTGAAGTGGGTTTTCATTAGGAGAGCAGACTGCTGCTCACTCAATGAGTCTGGAAACTGGCATAAAAAATGGTCATCAGGTGGCACACAAAGAGCCATAACAGGCAATCTAACACAGAAGCCATCTCCAACTTCATCATTGTCCTTCCTTGTCCTTTGCTGCCAGCATTCTGCTCTGCAATAACGCCTATAATCACAATCCTCCCCCCCGGATGACCTCATGAAATATGACTGGAAGAGGGATTGACAGGAGGCGGAATGCTGAATGGCCGGAACATCTGATGGATCAATCACAAGTGAAGACACCTGAGAAATTAGATCCCTAGGACTTTATGAGCACTTGTACAATCATGTGATCATGTGTAGTGCAGTGCAGCCCTCCAAACTACACCCTCAATGCCCACATTGAGTTAATTGTTCAATTAAAGCCTGCTTTAATCAAAACTGGGTATTACAAAACCCAAAACCAGTGAAGTTGGCACATTGTGTAAATCGTAAATAAAAACAATACAATGATTTGCAAATCTTTTTGAATTTATATTCAATTGAATACACTGCAAAGACAAGATATTTAATTTTCGAACTGAGAAACTTTGGGCACTGATACACCTCCATACCATCACAGATGCTGGCTTTTGAATAACAATATGGACTTTTCCTCTTTGTTCCGGACGACACAACATCCACAGTTTCCAAAAACCGTTTGAAATGTGGACTCGTCAGACCACAGCACACTTTTCCACTTTGCATCAGTCCACCTTAGATGAACTTGGGCCAAGCAAAGACGGCAGCGTTTCTGGGTGTTGTTGATAAATAGCTTTGGCTTTGCATAGTAGAGTTTTAACTTGCACTTACAAATGTAACAATGAACTGCAGTTACTGACAGTGGTTTTCTGAAGTGTTCCTGAGCCCATGTGATGATATCCTTTACACACCGATGTCGCTTTTTAATGCAGTGAAGTGAAGTGTGAAGTGAATTATATTTATATAGCGCTTTTCTCTAGTGACTCAAAGCGCTTTACATAGTGAAACCCAATATCTAAGTTACATTTAAACCAGTGTGGGTGGCACTGGGAGCAGGTGGGTAAAATGCCTTGCCCAAGGACACAACGACAGTGACTAGAATGGCGGAAGCGGGAATCGAACCTGCAACCCTCAAATTGCTGGCACGGCCACTCTACTAACCGAGCTATGCCAGTACCACCTGAGGGATCCACTGTCACGGGCATTGCTGTTCATGTGCAGTGATTTTTCCAGATTCTCTGAACCTTTTGATGATACTACGGACCGTAGATGGCGAAATCCCTAAATTTCTTACAATAACTGGTTGGGGGCGGCATAGCTCGGTTGGTAGAGTGGCCGTGCCAGCAACTTGAGGGTTGCAGGTTCGATTCCCGCTTGTGCCATCCTAGTTACTGCCGTTGTGTCCTTGGGCAAGACACTTTACCCACTTGCTCCCAGTGCCACCCACACTGGTTTAAATGTAACTTAGATATTGGGTGTCACTATGTAAAGCGCTTTGAGTCACTTGAGAAAAGCGCTATATAAATATAATTCACTTCACAAAAAATGTTGTTCCAAACAATTTTCTGCCACATTTGTTCAGAAAGTGGTGACCTTCGCCCCATCCTTGTTTGTGAATGACGGAGCATTTCATGGAAGCTGCTTTTATACCAAACCATGGCACCCACCTGTTCCCAATTAGCCTGCACACCTGTGGGATGTTCCAAATAAGTGTTGGATAAGCATTCCTCAACTTTATCAGTATTTATTGCCACTGGTGGCAGTTTTTTTAAACATGTTCCAAATGAGCTAATATTTGCAAAAAATAAAGTTGACCAGTTCCAACGTTAAGTATCTTGTCTTTACAGTCTATTCATTTGAATATAGGTTGAAAATGATTTTTAAATCATTGCATTCTGTTTTTATTTACCATTTACACAAAGTGGCAACTCCACTGGTTTTGTATTGTTATTTTTGTGGAGGTGCTCTAAACGCTTCACTGACTCGTCTTTTTATAGCCCCTTCGATGCACATTCTCAGGACTTCCAGGGATGCAATGTATGCCTAAACCTCAGCTACTGTAGTCAATGCATTACCTTCAGAGTTTTGATTGATTGATTGATACTTTTATTAGTAGATTACACAGTACAGTACATATTCTGTACAATTGACCACTAAATGGTAACACCCCAATAAGTTTTTCAACTTCTTTGAGTTGGGGTCCACGTTAATCAATTCATGGCCGCTCAGTAAACGGATGACGCCAGAAAAACTTCTTGTCCACTACTGATGGGGAAATTGTGTACGCCTCTCTACCGTCACACCTGGAGTTGTCGGGAAGTTACCTGGCCTGGGAGCTGTCCAACGGAGCTGTGACCAGGTGTCTCCTGCTGTCCCTGTTGAATACAAGCGCCTTGCCACTGGCCAGAACCCCACAGGCGAAGCTGACCTCAGCTCCGCGGAGGGACGAGAAGCTGTGGTAGGAAGAAAGTCGCGGGCTGGAGAAACCCTCGGAAAGGAAGGCCGGGAATGTCTGGGAAGCCAGCTCACAAGCTGGACCGCTGAAGCCTGGGTCACACCTGGTAAAGACAGGTCAGTTATTACTTTAGAAAAAGAAGGGACCCAATGAGATCATGTGATTGGATTAAAAGGTGCTAAAAGGCACAGGTGCCAAATTTATTTTGTATTTTAATCATACTATTTATTGTAAATAAAAGTAAATACTTCAATATCTGCTTGACTGATCATTTCAAAGAAAGTTATTCATCAAATTGTACACTGTAAAAAGGACACTAGCTTTTACAGTAAAAGACTGGCAGCTCAGTCAGCACAATTTTACTGTAAAAAAAACAACATGTTTTTGTATTTGCAGTAATTCACTGTAAAAAGGGTGGAGTGCCATCTCCGGGTTGGGGAGGAGACCCTGCCCCAAGTGGAGGAGTTCAAGTACCTAGGAGTCTTGTTCACGAGTGAGGGAAGAGTGGATGGTGAGATCGACAGGCGGATCGGTGCGGCGTCTTCAGTAATGTGGACGTTGTATCGATCCGTTGTGGTGAAGAAGGAGCTGAGCCGGAAGGCAAAGCTCTCAATTTACCGGTCGATCTACGTTCCCATCCTCACCTATGGTCATGAGCTTTGGGTCATGACCGAAAGGACAAGATCACGGGTACAAGCGGCCCAAATGAGTTTGGGTCTCTCCCTTAGAGATAGGGTGAGAAGCTCTGCCATCCGGGAGGAACTCAAAGTAAAGCCGCTGCTCCTCCACATGGAGAGGAGCCAGATGAGGTGGTTCGGGCATCTGGTCAGGATGCCACCCGAACGCCTCCCTAGGGAGGTGTTTAGGGCACGTCCAACCGGTAGGAGGCCACGGGGAAGACCCAGGACACGTTGGGAAGACTATGTCTCCCGGCTGGCCTGGGAACGCCTCGGGATGCCCCGGGAAGAGCTAGACGAAGTGGCTGGGGAGAGGGAAGTCTGGGCTTCCCTACTTAGGCTGCTGCCCCCGTGACCCGACCTCGGATAAGCGGAAGAAGATGGATGGATGGATGTATGAATGCATATGTAAGTGAAATAAATATAGTTGTCAATATAACATAATAAGACATGTAAATAGTCATGAAAATAAAGAAAATGCCATGAATGAGAAGGTGTGTACTGTATATAATACTACAGTGATTAGATTGATATTTGTCTTTTTTTTGTTATTATCTCAAAATAGTTTTTTTGGGTTTGCTTTCGTAATAGTTTCCAAAGTCAGGGAGTCATTCAGTGCATACAGGAAGGCTTTGAGGACAAAACCCAAATGATTTAAAGGGGAACATTATCACAATTTCAAAAGGGTTAAAAACAATAAAAATCAGTTCCCAGTGGCTTGTTGTATTTTTTGAAGTTTTTTTCTAAATTTTACCGGTCTCAGAATATCCCTAAATAAAGCTTTAAAGTGCCTTTTTTTCGCTCTCTGCGAAGACACTGGCCATTTCCCTGTGACGTCACACAGTGCTGCCAATGTAAACAAACAATGGGAATAGCACAGCAAGATAAAGCGACATTAGCTCGGATTCAGACTCGGATTTCAGCGACTTAAGCGATTCAACAGATTACGCATGTATTGAAACAGATGGTTGGAGTATGAAAGTATTGAAGAAGAAACTGAAGCTATTGAGCGAATAGCTATTGACGCTATTCATAGCCATAGCATGGCCGAATAGCTGCGTTAGCATCGCCGGTAAAATGTGCGGACCAAACGATCAGGACTTTCGCATCTTTTGACACTGGAGCAACTTAAATCCTTCGATTGGTAAGTGTTTGTTTCGCATTAAATGTGGGTGGAAGGAAACGTAATGTAGTTGCAAATGGATCTGCAGGTTATCCATACATCTCTGTGCCATGTCTGCTTTAGCACCGCCGGTAAATAGCATGTTAGCACCGATTAGCGTAGCATGTTAGCATCGATTAGCTGGCAGTCAACATCAACAAAACTCACCTTTGTGATTTCGTTGACTATCGTTGCAAAGGCATTTGCAGGTTATCCATACATCTCTGTGCCATGTCTGTCTTAGCATCGCCGGTCAAATGTGGAGACACTCTGGCACATTCAATGGGGGTCTGGCGGCAGACACTTTGGCATCTTCGGGCCAGTGGTGCAACTTGAATCCCTCCCTGTTAGTGTTGTTACACCCTCCGACAACACACCGACGAGGCATGATGTCTCCAAGGTTCCAAAAAATAGTCGAAAAAACGGAAAATAACAGAGCTGAGACCCAGTGTTTGTAATGTGTTGAAAATGAAAATGGTGGGTGTGTTACCTCGATGACGTCACATTCTGACGTCATCCACTCCAGAGCGATAAACAGAAAGGCGTTTAATTCGCCAAAATTCACCCATTTAGAGTTCGGAAATCGGTTAAAAAAACATAGTCTTTTTTCTGCACCATCAAGGTATATATTGACGCTTGCATAGGTATGCTGATAATGTTCCCCTTTAAAAATGAGCCATGAGTAGTTTTTGTTTAGCTATAGTACAGTCACTACTTTATTTTGCTTAAAAAATTGTATGCTGTATTTAATACCACACGTTTAACACATCATCTGACTCACAACAATACTATCAATTTTACATTTAATAAGATCCGCTTTTAAAAAATGGTTAAGTGTATACGTTAGTTACTTGCTATAAAACATTCTCAGTTTTATAATCTATAGACAAGGTATTGGAATTCAAAATCGGATTAGATCTGAGGCCAACAATGTTTAACAGGACATTCCCAATAGATAATAGAGCTATTTCGATACCGGTACCAAAATATATTTCGATACTTTTCTATATAAAAGGGACCGCAAGAAAATGACATTATTTTAACAAAAAATGTTATGATACATTTAACATATATTTATTAATATTTTCCTTAAATAAAACTGTGAACAAACTTGTCTTTTAGTAGTAAGTAAACAAACAAAGGCTCCTAATTAGTCTGCTGACACATGCAGTAATTGTGTCATTTATACACATATTATTTTGTCAAAATGATGATCGATTATTAATCTACTTGTTCATTTACTTTTAATATAATTGCTTAATTTTTTTTTAACATGTTCTGTTAAAATATAATAATCACTTATTCTTTTTTCTTGGATGATACCCAAAATCTGGTTATCAATCAGATACCAAATAGTTACAGGATCATACATTGGTCATAATAGTCCTCATGTGTCCAGGGACATATTTCTTGAGTTTATAAACAGAATATTCATTTTAAAAAAGAAAATAAGAAAGATTTTCTGCCGATAAAAAATATTGATGTAATCATAGTATCCACGAGATACGCTGTTGTACGTGGTATCATTACAGTGGATGTCAGGTGTAGATCCACCCATGGCGTTTGTTTACATTCTGACGCCGGTGAGCTATTGTATCTTCCTACGGTGTGTAGTGAAACATGTTTAGCTATTCCTCGGCCTGCAGGGATGATACTTGTAAGAAACTCACTTTATTTGTCGCCATGGAGGCGAGGATTAGTGATTTAGAAGTAGCTAAAACACTGCAGACTGCGGATGTACATTAGCCGCTAACTAGTTAGCCATGTTTTGATGGCGTTTCAGTGTTATAACTTTTTTTAAGCCAAAATGCATCCGTTCTCCCTTTTCTGTCTACACACTTTGTCTGCTTGTAAGTACTCTGTGATTGCGCGCTGCTGAACATGCCCTAGGGCCAAACGGTACTTTTCAAACAGAGTATAGTACCGTTTTTGATTCCTTGATACCGCGATACTATACTAGTACTGGTATAATGTACACCCCAAATAGACAGTGGTCAGTTTGATGAAACAAAGTCTTACTTGCAGCCTGTGCGGGAACAATGTCCTCTCCCAGAGCAGAATCGGAGGCAGGACGGACCAATGTATACTGAAAAAGACACATTTTTGAGTTTTGAGGCATGAAACAAGCAAGGTTCACAATGATTAGGGCATGGATGTATCTGCTGCTCACCATTATCAATGGCCCACATGTTGCCCACGCCACTGCCAGACTGTTTCCAGCGGAAGCGTGTGCTTTCTGTGAGGGCCACGTTGGGCAAGGGGATGGAAATCCTGGTCCATCTGCAGAAATGTGCCAAAGTATGTTCATGCACATAAACATTCAGGGTGTTGATTGAAATACTGTGCGTGCAGTGGTGAGTCCTACCCGCTGTAGTTGTCAGAGGAGTAGATGGTGCTGTGAGGCAAGTGAGGACCCGCACAAAGCTCTGGCAGACACTCGGTGTGGAGCAGAGACCAGGAACGACCGTGATTGGTGGAAAACTCCAGACTGACACTGATGAAGCAGAAACAGCACTTTGACAATTTATAGTTGCTTCACTTCAAGTAGTTTAAAGTCACTGCCACACCATTCAAAAGCACTACAGCTGTAGTGTTTGATAGTGCATTGAATTCAAATATCTATAGGAGCCAGAAGAGGTGGTTTGGGCATCTGGTCAGGATGCCACCTGAACGCCTCCCTAGATAGGTGTTTCAGGCACGTCCAAACGGTAGGAGGCCACGGGGAAGACCCAGGACATGTTGGGAAGACTATGTCTCCCGGCTGGCCTGGGAACGCTTCGGGATCCCCCGGGAAGAGCTGGACGAAGTGGCTGGGGAGAGGGAAGTCTGGGCTTCCCTACTTAGGCTGCCGCCCCCGTGACCCGACCTCGGATAAGCGGAAGAAGATGGATGGATGGATGTATGAATGCATATGTAAGTGAAATAAATATAGTTGTCAATATAACATAATAAGACATGTATTTTAATCAGAGGTGGGTAGAGTAGCCAAAAATTGTACTCAAGTAAGAGTACTGATTGATTGATTGATTGATACTTTTATTAGTAGATTGCACAGTACAGTACATATTCCGTACAATTGACCACTAAAGGGACGGCGTGGCGCAGTGGGAGAGTGGCCGTGCGCAACCCGAGGGTCCCTGGTTCAAATCCCACCTAGTACCAACCTCGTCACGTCCGTTGTGTCCTGAGCAAGACACTTCACCCTTGCTCCTGATGGGTGCTGGTTAGCGCCTTGCATGGTTGCTCCGTCCATCAGTGTGTGAATGTGGAAGTAGTGTCAAAGCGCTTTGAGTACCTTGAAGGTAGAAAAGCGCTATACAAGTACAACCCATTTATCATTTATTTATTTAAATGGTAACACCCCAATAAGTTTTTCAACTTGTTTAAGTCGGGGTCCACGTTAATCAATTCATGGTCACTGTTACTTTAGAGATGTATTACTCAAGTGAAATATTTACTTGAGTAAAAGTAAAAAGTATTTTGTGAAAAAAACTTCTCAAGTACTGAGTAACTGATGAGTAACCTGTTCCTTTAATGATGAGGGCAACAAGTAATGCACAAAAACATAAAAATAGCAATGAAAAAAAATCACAGCCAGGAATATCTCTTAAGCAACTAAAACAATAATATAAATTAAATAATATTTGGTTTTACATTGTATTGAAAAAAAATCTGAAAATTAATTTTACCTTTGCAACCTCATAATACTATTGGCTAAGTTTTATATTCATAAATGTAAGTTTCTCAATACCCGACCTGTTTTTTGTTCCATTAAAATGATTTAGAAGTCTACATTAAAACACTCTACATTTAACAACCAAAAAGCTGTGAAAACGATGATGCTGTGTTCCAAATTTTAGTTATTTACTGAGATTGAGTGAGCCTATGGCTTTGCACTTTGTTTATCTTATATATATATATATATATATATATATATATATATATATATATATTGATTGCATTTGATTGGTGAAACTGAGTCAAACGTCACCAGTGACTGCATTTATATAAATGTAATTCACTTCACATTCTTAAAGACAGTGGAGGCTTAAGCCCCAGTAGATGCATGGATAATTATAATATAATAATGGTGTATAATAATGGTGTTTTATAATTGTTGTCCACTAATAATAATCATACATGAATCAGATACCGTATTTCTTTGAATTGCCGCCGGGTATATAGTATGCGCCTGCCTTGAATTACTGCAGGGTCAAACTCGTTTCGCAAAATAATTAGCGCATGCTTAGTATTACCGCCGGGTCAAACTCGTCACGTCAAGAGTGACACTTTACCTGTCATCATTTTCAAGATGGATGAGGGTGATTTCAATCATTTGAAATCGCATAAAGGGAAGAAGATTGAGAGCTTTTCAGTAGGATTTAAGGTCCAAGCTATTGAATATGCTAAAAAAAACAGTGAGCAGCTATGTTTTTTTAATATACCGTAGCTGCGTGTGTCAAATATGAGTCATTAAATGACTCCCGCCTCCCGTTGGTAGAGGGCGCTAGTGATCCTCCTTGCGACTACTCGGCTGCAGAAGAAGTGACAACAAGCAGCAAGAGTGAGCAGCGATCGTTTATTTTTTCCTCTCGCTTGCACTTTTAACATGGAGGATTACATATCTAAAATGAAACCGTTTTCTAAACTGGACTTTCAATCGAAGCAGGAGGTAATAAAGGAAGATCTCTATCGAGACAGAGAGACTTTTAAAACTGAAGAAAGATAAGGAAGACTTCTATAAACAAGTTATCGATGCTTTTGATCAGAAGGAGCTGCGCATGGACTTCATTTATAAGTAAAGGTAAGACCATAATAAGGTTTTTTTTTATTAAATGTGCTTTTCATGATGGTATCCTTACATCACACTTATATTTTTAAGCGCAGGCCTAAATTTACCGCATGCCTTTGGTAAACGTTGGAGTGGAAAGAGGTTTTAAATTAATTAGTGCATGCTTGCCTTTACCGCATGCCTTTGGTAAGCGCCGGAGTGAGAAGAGGTTTTAAATTAATAAGCGCCCCGGCGGCAATTCAAGGAAATATGGTAATTCATAATAATTCAAAACTCATCAAAATGTTTTTCCATACAAAATCTTGCAGACATTACAAGTTGCATAATGCATCCAAACACCTTAAAGTTTTACCACTTCTAAAAAGACGTCTTCAAACAAATTAAGTCAATATTTTTTTAGTCTGTGTATACACACTGAGTGTGTGTGTGTGTGTGTGTGTGTGATGTTGGGTATCGTGTAGGACTTTTTCTGGTGGTCCTCCCATAATCACTTAATTCAATGTTAAAACACAGTCTTACTGTTCAAACTGTGTGTAGTGTTACAGTTTTGAGTTAGAGTTTTTTTGGGCCAAAAATATTATACAAAGTTGTTAAATAAAACCTCTGCCTTATTTTTGATGAATATTTAGGCTAACTTCGCCACTGTAAACTCATGTTGGTCATTATGGTGGTACTAAGAGACACATTTTTTCTGTTGAAAAAAGTTTGACAACCACTGGTTTAGTGCCATAATGGTAATAATAATAATAACAATCCATCCATCTTCTTTTGCTTTTCCGAGGTCGGGTCGCGGGGGCAGCAGCCTAAGCAGGGGAGCCCAGACTTCCCTGTCCCAAGCCACTTGGTCCAGCTCTTCCCGGGGGATCCCGAGGCGTTCCCAGGCCAGCCGAGAGACATAGTCTTCCCAACGTGTCCTGAGTCTTCCCCTTAGCCTCCTGCCGGTCGGACGTGCCCAAAACACCTGGCATCCTGACCAGATGCCCGAACCATCTCATCTGGCTCCTCTCCATGTGGAGGAGCAGCGGCTTTACTTTGAGTTCCTCCCGGATGGCAGAGCTTCTCACCCTATCTCTAAGGGAGAGGAGGAAACTCATTTGGGCCGCTTGTACCCGTGATCTTATCCTTTCGGTCATGACCCAAAGCTCATGACCATAGGTGAGGATGGGAACGTAGATCGAGCGGTAAATTGAGAGCTTTGCCCTCCGGCTCAGCTCCTTCTTCACCACAACGGATCGATACAACGTCCGCATTACTGAAGACTCCCATCTCACCATCCACTCTTCCCTCACTCGTGAACAAGACTCCTAGGTACTTGAACTCCTCCACTTGGGGCAGGGTCTCCTCCCCAACCCGGAGATGGCACTCCACCCTTTTCCGGGCGAGAACCATGGACTCGGACTTGGAGGTGCTGATTCTCATCCCGGTCGCTTCACACTCGGCTGCGAACCGATCCAGTGAGAGCTGAAGATCCCGGCCAGATGAAGCCATCAGGACCACATCATCTGGTTATTATAATAATAATAATAATAATAATGATAATAAGTACCCCCTGCAAACCCGAAAGGGACAAGCGGTAGAACATGGATGGATAATAATAATATTAATAATAATAAAAAATATGTAATATTGGGCAACAAACAAAATCTTGTTCTGGGCAACCCAAAAGCTATATTTTATTTTACAGGTTTGAAAAGGTATTTCTTTATTTTTCTCGAGCTGCAGCTTCCCCCGAGAGAGAACTGCCTCACTTTCAAAGCACCGACCTACATGTGGCGCAGTATTTAACGTGTTTTACAGTATTATATGAACCTAGAGTATTTGGCAATAGTTGACATAAAGAGTGTTTAAAGACGAGTTGGTGGAGGTGTCCCACCTGTTGGCAGGCTGGTAGGAGCCGCAGCCCAGGTTGATGGAGAACTGGACCACGTGTGTGTGCGTGCCAGGCAGCACCGGCAGCAGCTGCATGAAGTCCACAGCCCACACGTGGCGCTTGGCACCCCCGTGAGAGTGCTGCTCCATGCAAAACTGGGTGACCGGCGTTTGCAGCTCGTTGGGCAAGGCCACGGAAACCACGGCGGGGGTCTGGCAGGGAAGACAGAGAAAGTATTGTGACGTGGATTGCAGGTCATATATATTTCTAGCTTTAATCATTTTGTTTGTAGTTTGTATTTCTTGTTTAGCACTGAGCAATACTGCTACATGATGCTTGGTGTTTCACTAAAGCTGTATTTGTTTAGCAGACCTTATAAAACGTGTAGTCACCCTCCTTCTGTTCAGGATAAAGAATATATGTTTCTGGATCATAATGTTTCAAGAAGTAATCTGCATTTGCACTAGGGATGCACCGATTAATCGGTAACCGAATATATTCGGCCGAATATGGCAAAAAAAAGCCACATTCGGCCTTCGGTGGAATGATTTAAAAACAAGGCCGAATAGTGGCGTGTGACGCAATATTTTGACGCGGTGACGCAATCAACCAACGTGCAGTGACGTTGGGATATGTTGTGTACCTGTATAAGTGTATGAGGTTACAAGCACACACTTATTGAGATTTAGTGGGGCCTCTGTTTCCATTATTAGCCTGTTGTGTAGGCTACCTGTATAAGTGTATGAGGTTACAAGCACACACTTAATTGAGATTTACTTGAGCCTTCTGTTTACATTATTAGCATATCTACTGTGGCTAAGCAGACTTTTGCCAAAAGGACAATAATTCATTTGTTTTTGGTTTATCCACTTTAAAGCACTTTATTTTTTTTTGGAATGCATGTTTTGTTTGAAGGCCTAATATAAATGAAAAACTTTGTGCTTTTTTTGAAAAGCAAAGGCTACTGGACTATTTAAAAAATGTCAATATTCAATAAAAAAATTACTTTATTTGAAAAACATGTCTAAATATTTATTCTAGGCTATTTATGCGATATAAAAAAAATTGTGAAAAACTGCATTCATTATCCGGTATTCGGCCTTCGGCCAAGCGTTTAAGTTTTATTCGGCTTCGGCCACAAATTTTCATTTCGGTGCATCCCTAATTTGCACTATTGTTGGTGGGGAAGGGATCTACGATTCTTACTTCTTAGTCACGCCATCATGTAGATAGCTGTGGTGCATTCAAGGAACCCTTATTAAAGTTTGAAATAGAGGAATCACACATTTTTAAAGACAGTGGAGGCTTAACCCCCACTAAATGCATGGATAATTATAATATAATAATGATGTATTATTATGATAATTGTTATCCACTAATAATAATCCTACATGAATCAGATAATTCATAGTACCGTATTTTTCAGATTATAAATCGCTCCGGAGTATACTTCGCAACGGCCGAAAATGCATAATAAAGAAGGAAAAAAACATCTATAAGTCGCACTGGAGTATAAGTCGCACTTTTTGGGGGAAATGTATTTGATAAAAGCCAACAGCAAGAATAGACATTTGAAAGGCAATTTAAAATTAAAGCTGCAAGCAGCGTTGGTCGGGTCCGCCTTTGGCTGCTGCCCCCGAGACCCACGGCCGGTAAAGCGTTAGAAGACGCCTTGGTGCCACTATTTTGAGAATCTAATGCATTGTGAAAGTAATGCAGTTGTTGTATTGAAGTTAAAATATCAAACTTCCTGTTGATTTTTGCTAAAGTATGTTAATTATTCAAATGTAGGTCTAAATGAGACCTACATAGTGTTTTTTGTTTCATGTCTCTGACATTCCTACCGGAAGTTACAAGCAGTTTTGTCTGTGTTAAAAACCAACAGCAAGAAAAGACATTTGAAAGGCAATTTAAAATAAATCAAGAATGGTGAACAACAGGCTGAATAAGTGTAGGTTATATGAGGCATAAATAAGCAACTGCTATGTTAACCTAACATATTATGGTAAGAGTCATTCAAATAACTATAACATATAGAACAAGGGTCGGGAACCTTTTTGGCTGAGAGAGCCATGAAAGCCAAATATTTTAAAAACGTACTTCCGCGAGAGCCATATTATATTTTGGTAATACTTTGATATGGGGAACATATTCACCATCAATTAGTTGCTTATTAACATGCAAATTCGTAACATATTGGCTCTTAATTAGTCATTTTTAAGTACTTATTAATGCCTTTTTCTGCATGGCCTTATTTTACAAGCAGTAAGCCATTAACTAAGAGTCTTCCCTTATAACCTCAGAATTATTGCTTATTAGTAACCCTAACCCTTATATGGTCCCCTAGTGTCCAAATAACTCTTAAGACTTTGTTACTTAGAATATGTTTCCCATACTAAAGTGTTACCAATATTTTTTAACACTGAATACAACTAAATGTGCCCATTTTTAAGTTAGATTAACATTTTTAGATTAAAATAAGTCTCATTTTTTTTTAATAACATTGTTATTCTGAAGCTAACAAATAATAAATGAAATACTTCTTACCATTAATGCGACTTCTTGGATTGATGGAATAAAATGCAGGAGAATGTTTTTAATTTTCAACGTTATTTTTAACCCTGTGATTACCAGCGGAATCATTTATTACTTATCGTGTTAAGCAATGTCAGCTAAGATTTATCTGAGAGCCAGATGCAGTCATCAAAAGAGCCACATCTGGCTCTAGAGCCATAGGTTCTCTACCCCTGTGCTATACCTTTACCAAACAATCTCTCACTCCTAATCCATAAATCCCATGAAATCTTATATGTCTAGTCTCTCACGTGAATGAGATAAATAATATTATTTGATGTTTTACGGCAGGGGCGCTCACGCTTTTTCTGCAGGTGAGCTACTTTTCAATTGACCAAGTCGAGGAGATCTACCTCATTCCTATTTATAATTCATATTTATTTATTTATGAAAGAGACATTTTTCTTAACAAGTTAAAGGTGTTTAATGATAATACAAGCATGTTTAACACACATAGATTCCTTTCTTTCATGAAGACAAGAATATAAGTTGGTGTATTACCTGATTCTGATGACTTGCATTGATTGGAATTAGACAGTGGTGCTGATAACGTCCGCATTTTCAAATGGAGGAGAAAATAAGTCCTCCTTTCTGTCCAATACCACATGAAAGTGGTTGGATTTGGCATCTCATTTGTCCAACTTGCATACTCCTTTTTAAACACTTTGTTATGAGAGTAGCATATGTGTGTGTGGCCCTTTAATGTCTGGCAGCAGCTGAGTGACGTCAGTGAGTGTGTAGGCGAGAGAGGAGAGGGAGCGGTCGCTGAGGGCGGGGGAGAAATACATTGGCATCAAACTCCGTAGCTTGCTAGCTTTCTGCGACTCTTATTTTGTTAGCACAGGCAGGATGAAACAGGTCTTTTATGGTGAAGACAGGAACTGTGCAGTCGCTCTTTAGAGTTTTGACAGTAGGTACGGAGTCTCTAGAAATAAAATGTGTTTCTCTGCGTCCGCCCTGCTAGTGATTTTTTTCTTAATATGAGCTCGCAGCAGCCAGCGTCATCTCACAAGATCCTCGGGTGCCGAGAATGTCAAACAACTGACGAAAGTGAAGTCTTTGTATGATTGATGATTGCTCATTTTTATGTCTATTTTTTAATGCCTGGCTTGAGATCGACTGACACACCCTCCGAGATCGACCATTCCTTTATTGTTATTATTTGTGAAAATAGCATAATCTGCAAGCTTACAAAGGGTTGAAGTTATAGATCTGCTGCTATTTTCACAACTTATGTGTGACACTGCCCAACAGCAATCTCCAATACTTACTGACCTAAATTAATTTGTTAAAAGACTACACTTATATACTTATATTATACTTTTATTCTTTTTATTTGGACTAAAACTAGACTAAAACCTTTTTGACTTTTCATCGACTAAAACTAGACTAAAACCCTTTTGAGTTTTCGTCGACTAAAACTGGACTAAAACTATCACATGTAAAAGTGACTAAAATGTGACTAAAACTATTTAAGTCCAAAAGACTTAGACTAAGACTAAATTTAAGATGGTTGTCAAAAACAACATTGTTATTATCACGATTAAGTCCAGGTTAATATACCATAAACTGTGTTGAGGAAGTTCTAGTATCTCACCCTGTAGGAGGAATAGGGAAGAGTGTCGAGCAGCACACGTTCCCTCCTGCCTTCAGACCTTCCGAACAGAATGACATCGTGATCATGTGACTCTCCCGGCTCACATTCACCGCCGCCTGCAGAGAAGAAAGACTTGGATTCACATCGGCCGTGCAAACATTACTGTTCAAATGACTCAAAGGCATAGGATGGATGATTTTTTTCATACCCATAGAAAAGTGGAAGCGAAGGTTCCCGAAAGATGTGGTGTCAATGTAGGGCGTGCACACCCGCCTGCGGCCCTCGCTCTCGAACACCAGCGAGGAGCCCGACTCGATCTCGCCGCAATGGCTGCCGTAGACCGCTCCCTGTATGTCCCAGCTGAGGGACACAAAGCAGAACTTTAATAAACATCCGTGTTGGCTCTAGGAATTTTCAAAAGGACTTCAGCATGTCATAAAAATGGGGTCCCACGGTACATTTTTGGAGTCCCCCTTTTTTGTAACCTTCTGAAAACAAGCAAAAAATGTATGCATTATCCTGTTATATTTCACTTTTTATATTGTTTGGGAAAAAGTTTGTCAGAAATGTTACTTAATTCTTAAAAAAATAATACAAAAGAAAACATGCATATGTAAATGTATTCAGTTTAGAGCTGGGCGATATGGCCTTTTATTAATATCTCGATATTTTTAGGCCATATCGCAATATACGATATATATTACGATATTTTGCCTTAGCCTTGAATGAACACTTGATGCATATAATCACAGCAGTATGATGATTCTATGTGTCTACATTCAAACATTCTTCTTCATACTGCATTCATATATGCTACTTTTAAACTTTCATGCGGAGAGGGAAATCACAACTAAAAGTGTATTTATTAAACAGTTATTAAGCAGTGGCACAAACATTCATGTCATTTTCAAAACAGAAAGTGCAAGATTGTCAGACATTTTAAAACAAGCTATGAGTGCACTTTTGTGCATGATGTCACTAAGATGACATATCAAAACAACACTCAATTAAAGTGCACATTTTGTACAGAACACCACTACAATAGTTTAAAACAAATAAAGTGCACTTTTGTGCATGATGTCACACAAGATAATTCAATAAGTGTCACATAAAAATGAGCTGCATAATAGGAAATCAAATAGTGTATGTCCTTCACTATGTGGTAGGTTCCTGCGGACGTTATCTCCTGTTGTTGAATATTTTCTTCTGGAAATGGTTGCTTGGTCATTTTGTTGGTGTGGCACTGGCCGAGATGTTGACATGGGGAGTTTCAAGCACTCTTCATTCTCAAGCGGGTGACTTTTCAAATGATGCTACATATTAACAGTGCTGCTACTTTTGTAGCAGCAACATATTACGGTTATCTGTTCTACATCTTCCCACTTCAAGCCGAACCACCGCCAGACGATGGACCCCGCGCTGTTTTTCTTGGGAATTAATTTTTCCTTCATTTGTTACCAGGTTTGCACCTTCTCTCTCTCTCATATTACCACTCGCACCGCTCCGCTAGCATCACAGCTAATGCTACCCATGCCGCTACCTCTCTGCTCCGCAAGGGCGTATGACCGTGCAGTATGTGACGTATGTAAGAAGGCAAGCTTGTTTTAAGTCTCTGTAAGAAGGAGAGACAAGAAAGAGTGAGAAACGCCTGTAGTGTAATGCCCGTAGCTAAAAGCAACTGCGTGAGAACGTATACTCGAATATCACGATATAGTCATTTTCTATATCGCACAGAGACAAACCTGTGATATATGGAGTATATTCCATATATTGCCCAGTCTTAATTCAGTTAAACATTCATTCACTTTCTTCTTTCCTTCATGGATCTAAACCTCATCCCCGCCGCCCTACAATCAAAGTTCTCTGGCTGACAAGGACCACTGACACATCTCATCTCTGCATATTTTACTAGAATACCCCTATGGGCATTTAATACATCAAAATCAAGTTCCTACTGTACTGTTTACTTGTTGAAAATCCCCGCCGCCCTGAAATCAAAGTTCTCTGGCTGACGAGGACCACTGACACATCTCATCTCTGCATATTATACTAGAATGCCCTTATGGGCATTTCATGAATCAAAATCAAATTCCTACTGTAGTGTTTACTTGTTGAAATACCCTTTTTCAGAGCAAATATCTACCAAAAACAACCACTTTGCTGCTGCCAAAAATGTATTTGAGGGGTGTTTCAACAAGTAAACAATACAGTAGGTAGTAAATTTTGATATATGTAATGCTCAATAGAGTATCCTATTAAAATATGCAAAGATGAGATGTGTCAGTATTAAAAAAATTACTTGAAATACATTTTGGCAACAGCAAAGTGGTTGTTTGTGTCAGATGGGGGTCGCATGTTATTGCAGGGTTGGTCTCCCAGGATGCAGACGGACAACTCTGGACGAAGCGTGAAGGTAGGATCTGATTTATTCCTCATAAATCATAGCACATACAAGAAATAAGAAACAGACACAGAAACACGTGCTGATTGCTAAGGCAAAAACTTAGCGCAAGACCCAAGAAACATAGAAGCAGAAATTACCCAACATAATAGACGGGTAGAAAGTAGAGCAGTGGCGGCACTTAAGTGGCCAACAAGACCCATTAGGATTCATTCAAATGTGCACACTGTTGCATACTGCAAACAATGAAGTCAGACTGAGTGTGGCGCACAACGTGAATAGCTCTCTGATTAGTGCCCGGCAGCAGGCGAGCGTGCCGTACACTTATAAGAGGCAGGTGAAACCAAACAGAAGGCTTCACTGTGGCAGAGGGGTTAGTGCGTCTGCCTCACAATACGAAGTTCCTGCAGTCCTGGGTTCAAATCCAGGCTCGGGATCTTTCTGTGTGGAGTTCGCATGTTCTCCCCGTGAATGCGTGGGTTCCCTCCGGGTACTCCGGCTCCCTCCCACCTCCAAAGACATGCAGCAGGGGATAGGCCCCTCCCACCTCCAAAGACATGCACCTGGGGATAGGCCCCTCCCACCTCCAAAGACATGCACCTGGGGATAGGCCCCTCCTACCTCCAAAGACATGCACCTGGGGATAGGCCCCTCCCACTTCCAAAGACATGCACCTGGGGATAGGTTGATTGGCAACACTAAATGGTCCCTAGTGTGTGAATGTGAGTCTGAATGTTGTCTGTCTATCTGTGTTGGCCCTGCGATGAGGTGGCGACTTGTCCAGGGTGTACCCTGCCTTCCGCCCGATTGTAGCTGAGATAGGCGCCAGCGCCCCCCGCGACCCCAAAAGGGAATAAGCGGTAGAAAATGGATGGATGAAACCAAACAGCACCCATGGTAACCACAACAAACCCAGGGGTGCACAAAACAGGAACTAAGGGAGTCCAAAACTAAACAAAACATGATCCGGGCCACGGATCATGTTTTGTTCAACAAGTAAACAGTACAGTAGGTACTTCATTTTGATATTTGTAATGCCCGTAAGGTTATTCTAGTAAAAAATGCGTGTGTAAATATCAAAATATTACGTTGAATCACTTAGTCAGGCAATATTACTGTGGAGGGAGGTGTGGCCAGCGCTGCCTGCAGGAGCAAAGGACTGTCCTGTCCATGGTGCTGAAGACCATCAGACGGGGGCGTGGCACTGCCCACGGCGAGACACAGCTGAACAGGAGATTAGATTTCCCAGGTGGTACAGGTTGTCTAATCACCTGTTGTCTTTAACAGTAGCGGTCGGGAACAGCAAGAGGAGGAAGGACTTGGAGAGCCTGAAAAGTCAAAATAGCGAAAACTATTGATGTGCATTAAAACTTTGTTCAACTCTGGACGGCGGTCTCCTGTCACGTGTGTGAGCAGCAGAGCCGCTAGGAAGCGACTTCCACATCTGGCACCCAATTAAACAAAAAGACAAATTCAACACCGAGCCCACTAGAGGCACTGGGGCAGTTCTTAGCCGAGGTGTCTATGGCAAACCACCGACAAATGGAGGCGATGCATGCGCAGATCGCACAGCAAAATCCGGTACTGCGAGCGCATGTGGAAGTCGCTTCCTCGCGGTTCCGCTGCTCACACACGTGACAGGAGACCGCCGTCCAGAGTTGAACAAAGTTTTAATGCACATCAATAGTTTTCGCTATTTTGACTTTTCAGTCTCTCCAACTCTCCAAGTCCTTCCTCCTCTTGCTGTTCCTGACTGCTGCTGTTAAAGACAACAGGTGATTAGACAACTTGTACTACCTGGGAAATCTGGTCACCTGTTCAGCTGTGTCTCGCCGTGGGCAGTGCCACAAACTCGTCTGATGGTGCTCTGTCCTCAGCACCATGGACAGAGGCGGTGACATTTGCTCCCTAAAGGCCTACTGAAAGCCACTACTAGCGACCACGCAGTCTGATAGTTTATATATCAATGATGAAATATTAACATTGCAACACATGCCAATACGGCCTTTTCAGTTAACTAAATTGCAATTTTGAATTTCCCGCGAAGTGTCCTGTTGAAAACGTCGCGGTATGATGACGCGTGCGTTTGACATCTCAGGTTGTAGCAGACATTTTTTTCCAGCCCGATCCAAGCTATAAGTCGTCTGCTTTAATCGCATAATTCCACAGTATTCTGGACCTCTGTGTTGCTGAATCTTTTGCAATTTGTTCAATTAATAATGGAGAAGTCAAAAAAGAAAGATGTAGGTGGGAAGCTTTAGCCTTTAGCCACACAAACACAGCCAGTGTTTCCTCGTTTAAAATTCCCAGAGGCGAAGCTTTACTATGGAACAGAGCAGTCAAGAGAACATGGATCCCGACTACATGTCAACCGGCATTTTTCCGTGAGAAAATTGTGGTATAAAGTCGCCTCTTACCGGAGATAAGCGGAGATAAGCGGAGCTTGCGCCGTCCATGCAGCTGCGTGACTTTCCTCAGAGACTCTGGCATCAAGACACTCGTGGCCACACCCCTCCGACTTCAGGTACTATTTAATCTCACTAAAACACTAGTAACACAATAGCAAATAAGGGATTTTCCAGAATTATCCTAGTAAATGTGTCTAAAAACAGCTGAATCGCTCCCACTTGCCCTCGCCTGATTTTTTTTTTCTTTTTTCTAGTCCTTCAATATCAATATCCTCATCCACAAATCTTTCATCTTCGCTCAAATTAATGGGAAAATCATCGCTTTCTCTGTCCGAATCGCTCTCGCTGCTGGTGGCCATGATTGTAAACAATGTTCAGATGTGAGGAGCTCCACAACCCGTGACGTCACGCGCACATCGTCTGCTACTTCCGGTACAGGTAAGGCTTTTTTATTAGCGACCAAAAGTTGCGAACTTTATCGTCGTTCTCTACTAAATCCTTTCAGCAAAAATATGGCGAAATGATCAAGTATGACACATAGAATGGAGCTGCTATCCCCGTTTAAATAAGGACATCTCATTTCAGTAGGCCTTTAAGGCAGCGCTGGCCACACCTCCCTCCACGATTACATTTAATGAAAATTTCACATAAATGAATACATCCAAACACTTCATAAATATTGATTATGTGCAAAAAGAAATAACACTTACAATTGTATGTATGTCACAAACAAGAAGGAGGTTTTATCACATCAACATTGGACTAACACGGTCCTTTACCCATCCATCCATTTTATACCGCTTGTCCCTTTTGGGATCGCAGGGCCTATCTCAGCTGCATTCGGGCGGAAGGCGAGGTACACCCTTGACAAGTTGCCACCTCATCGCAGGGCCAACACAGATAGACAGACAACATTCACACACTAGGGACCATTTAGTGTTGCCAATCAACCTATCCCCAGGTGTAAGTCTTTGGAGGTGGGAGGGGCCTATCCCCAGGTGCATGTCTTTGGAAATGGGAGGGGCCTATCCCCAGGTGCATGTCTTTGGAGGGGCCTATCCCCAGGTGCATGTCTTTGGAGGTGGGAGGGGCCTATCCCCAGGTGCATGTCTTTGGAGGTGGGAGGGGCCTATCCCCAGGTGCATGTCTTTGGAGGTGGGAGGGGCCTATCCCCAGGTGCATGTCCTTGGAGGTGGGAGGGGCCTATCCCCAGGTGCATGTCTTTGGAGGTGGGAGGGGCCTATCCCCAGGTGCATGTCTTTGGAGGTGGGAGGGGCCTATCCCCAGGTGCATGTCTTTGGAGGTGGGAGGGGCCTATCCCCAGGTGTATGTCTTTGGAGGTGGGAGGGGCCTATCCCCAGGTGCATGTCTTTTGAGGTGGGAGGGGCCTATCCCCAGGTGCATGTCTTTTGAGGTGGGAGGGGCCTATCCCAGGTGCATGTCTTTGGAGGTGGGAGGAAGCCGGAGTACCCGGAGGGAACCCACGTATTCACGGGGAGAACATGCAAACTCCACACAGAAAGATCCCGAGCCCGGGATTGAACTCAGGACTACCAGGACCTCCTTATTGTGAGGCAGATGCACTAACCCCTCTCCCACCGTGCTGGCCAACAACAGTTATTTAAATCTCATTATTTCCGGACACAATAAAGGCTTACGTACTGTCAAACACGTAGCGTTACAATACGGACAAATAAACAAAATACTGGATGAAAGTTATAATCGATAAAACAAACAAACAAACAAGCAAACCAGAGTTTTGACCCAAAAAAGGCACTTCTGGAAATGTGCGTCCTAAAAGTGCTTTAACGCCAACATTGAACATGCTTATGGTGTTTGGTATAAATCACCTGGAAGACGATGCACATGCAGACATATTTGTGCAGAGTGGAGAGAGGATGCTCATTAGCACTGACAGAAGTTACCTCAGTATGTCACCCCGCTCCTGCCACCCACTTTCCACCAAATGTTACATTAGACCAACAAACTCTGCTGGCACAGAAGTAAGCCCCTGACACCTGACGGGTGTGACCGGGCCTGCCGTGCAGCATGATGGTGTGAAGCACAGTGGTGGAAAAGCCCCACTGGTGTCAGGACTGTCTCAAAGATGCAAAAAGGCACAGGTAGGTAATTGCTGTCAGCGAGTAACACACCGATCCTCTCCATTTTTAGTGCCGCTCTGCAAGCTACGGGCTAACAATGGGACCCTCTTGCTTTCTGCTGTGCTGGTTATGTGTAAAGTGTCTGACTGCCAACAGATGGACTGCTGCCTGTGAAGCAGTCAGAGCCCTGGCATACACCTGTGGAAGTCACTCAAACACACAGCGTGTCAGGTCAGATTACAGGTGACACATGACAGGTGTCCTACTAAGTGCATGTGCACAAGGCACGCTCGTCTCAGAATAGATTTGGTCTCTCCATCAGTTGAGACTTATTTTACATCTCCAATGAAGCACAACTGTGTCAGAGGTTAATTATGTGTCTTTGGAGTCATTGTTCTTTTATCACAGAGAATTAAGAAAATCCCAGCAGGAATTAAACCACCGGTGTAAAAAAAGAGGCACCTGCAGCGCTCCCGAGAGCCCTAAGATTATGTTTAAAGCCCCCCCAGCGGTTAAGCTGTGTAATATGGTTCTGATCCTTGGCAATTGTCAGATACATTCTTTTAAGTTTCATTCCCCAGAAAAAATATTTCTACAGTGGTGACTAGGGTTCTATAGTACCGGTATACAAAATCAGTGGTTCTCAAATGGGGGTACGCGTACTTGAAGGTATGCCAACGGGTATGTGAGAATATTTTTAAATATTCTAAAAATAGCAACAATTCAAAAATATTTTATAAATATATTTATTGAATAATACTTCAACAAAATATGAATGTAAGTTCATAAAGTGTGAAAATAAATACAACAATACAATATTCAGTTTTGACAGCTAGATTTTTTGTGGACATATTCCATAAATATTGATGTTAAAGATTTCTTTTTTTGTAAAGAAATGTTTAGAAGTAAGTTGATGAATCCAGATGGATCTCTATTACAATCCCCAAAGAGGGCACTTTAAGTTGATGATTACTTCTATGTGGAGAAATCTGCATTTAGAATTGAATCACTTGTTTGTTTTTCAACAAGTTTTTAGTTATCTTTATATATTTTTTCCAAATAGTTGAAGAAAGACCACTAGAAATGAGCAATATTTTGTACTGTTATGCAATTTAATAAATCAGAAACTGATGACATAGTGCTGTATTTTACTTCTTTATCTCTTTTTTTTCAACCAAAAATGCTTTGCTCTGATTAGGGGGTACTTGAATTCCAAAAATGTTACCAGGGGGTACATCACTGAAAAAAGGTTGAGAACCACTGCACTAAATAATCGTATTCGATTCGATTCGATTCTTGATTCAAAAACGATATTTTTCCAATTCAAAAGGATTGTGTATTCATTCAATACATAGATTTCAGCAGGATCTACCCCAGTCTGCTCACATGCTAGCAGAGTAGTAGATTTTTGTATAAGCTTTTATAATTGTAAAGGACAATGTTTTATCAACTGATTGCAATAATGTACATTAGTTTTAACTATTAAAGGTAGCAAAAATATGACTTCTTTTATCTTTGTGAAAACATTGGACACAGTGTGTTGTCCAGCTTATGAGATGCCATGCAAGTGTAAGCCACTTTTTTATTATTTTTATAAATGTCTAATGATAATGTCAATGAGGGATTTTTAATCACTGCTATGCTGAAACGATAACTAATGTTGGTACCGTTGTTGATAATATTCATTTTTGTTTCACTACTTTTGGTTTGTTCTGTGTGGTGTTTGTGTCTCCTCTCAATTGCTCTGTTTATTGCAGTTCTGAGTGTTGCTGGGTCGGGTTTTGGTTTTAGAATTGGATTGCATTATGTTATTAATGTGTAGTGGTTTGTTGGATTGATAAAAAAAAAAGAAAAAAAAATTGATATTTTAAAAATGAGAATCGATTCTGAATCGCACAACGTATTCGAATCGATTTTTTCCCACACCCCTAATATATATATATATACATACACACACACATATATTTATATATATATACACTCATACACACACATATACATATACATATATATATATATATATATACACACATTACTATCTTTTTTGTGGATAGCGACTAGTGACCCGCAATTTTAAACGTATTCTTACGCCCCTGACCACATGACTAGTTGATAGATGATGACGGGGTTTTGTTGCCATAGTGCTAATATTAGTAACTACATCCCAATCACAGCGTTGTTCTTCATCATTGTTGTTGCTGACAGCTGTTGCGTGCCTTCTTCTTCTCTATTTTTTATGGTCACGTGATAGTGACGCGGCAGCAAGAAGGCGGGAAATTGAGAACATCATCATTCTCATGTAATACTCGGGGTTTTGCTTGTTCATACCTCAACAATCAGACATTCCCCTTTTCAAAAACTCTAGTTTTAAACCACCCAAAATGCTGTTACTTGAGTATAAAAGGTGGAAACCATAAATGTATTTGCTGTTCATGTGGGAACAGGCCCTAAAACCTATGGAATGTCACATAAAAACTTAAATTGGTACTCAAATCTCAATCTACTCATCGGTTCAAATACCGTGTTACTTGACTTACTTTGATGGTGGACTCTCAAAGTCCTCCTCCCAGTAGCTCCTTCCCTCCTCCCGGTGCAGGTCGATGTCTCGACTGGACGCAAAGCTGTGGCCAACGCCTTCACCCCCATGGAAATACAGAGAGTTTCCCTCAGACTGGCAAGCATGCTGTGCAACACAGAAAGATAACATTTGAAGGTGACATACATGAAGGAACACTCGAGGAGAAATCTTGTTTTTCTAGCCGTACCTTGACAGTAGCACCAGGAAAGAATAGCCAGTTGGCAGTGTCTGGAGGATCCAAGTTGTCCTCCATGAGGGGAGCTTTATGGGCGGCATTGACCAGCAAAACATTATCCAGACCCCAGCAGGACTCGTAACCTTCTGGACCTTGAGGAGCCCCCTGAGACCATCGCAGGCGAACATTTTCAGCCCTGGACTGTACTGGCATGGGGACCAGGTGGATGAAGGTGCTGCTGTTGGTAGGAGCTCTAGAGGACCACAATATGATCAAGTTACTTATGGTAAACTCATCCAGAACTACTGAACCATGGCCAGGACTAAAGAGGAAGCAAGGGATTGATAGAGACCTGATCTTCTCAAGTGTGATCCAGTCAGAGTTGTTAGCATTTCCACCGAGGCTGTATGACACAGTGATGCTGGGGTCTGAGTAACTGAATCGACAGGAGCCTGAACCTGGGTAACACGAACACAGCAAGGTCACATCTACACAAGTCTGGGTGACAGAGTGAGGACAACCTTTGGATGTGCGATGTAGACTGGAAGAAAACATCAGCGTTCACGCTAACTGATATGTTCCCAACTTTCCTATTAAGTGTGTCTCCATACAACTTTTTCACTTCCGATACAATGCCGACACTGGAGCCTTTAGTATTGGCCGACCGATTCTGTATGATATCAGCTAAAACTATACATAATTGTATTATTTTGCAGTGGGGAATGTTGTAAAAGGTTTGATGTAATGATTGTGAAAAAAGTGCTGTTTCTTTTTAAGAACGATAAGAATTAAAATTGAAAAAAATACTTGGACCAATATCCAATATTGATTCGGTACACTCTTACTACGAAGTACATACTGTATATTTGCTCGCAAACACATACAGAACAGGCCAAAAGTTTGGACACGCCTATTCATTCAATGAGTTTATCTTTATTTTCATGACTACTTACATTGTAGACAAATCTCCAACACATGCGGACGTTAACTGACCCAATTTTTTTTGTAGAAATGACCCCCTTGGGTCACAGATTTTATGTCAACAATAGCAGTCGGCCATGTAATGCATGCACATTTTAGTTTTAAGAAAAATTCACCAGTGCCTCCATGGAAATGCCCCCGTCTACCTCAAAGAACTATCCATCCATCCATCCATTTTCTACCGCTTATTCCCTTTTGGGAGGGCACCACAGACTGCGGATGCTTTTAAAAAAAGGCTGAAAAAACCTTCTTTTTAAAAGAGCATTTTTTTTTTTTTTAGATATATACATACTAATTCTAACTATTAGGCTGCTCTAGTTATTGTTTTTATTTTATTATTATTATTTTGTATGTATTATTATTATTTTTAATACACTGCAGCACTTTGAGGTTGTTTACTCAATGTCCATTTTCTACCGCTTATTCCCTTTTGGGGTCGCTGGCGCCTATCTCAGCTACAATCGGGCGGAAGGCGGGGTACACCCTGGACAAGTCACCACCTCATCGCAGGGCCAACACAGATAGAGAGACAACATTCACACTCACATTCACACACTAGGGCCAATTTAGTTTAGCCAATCAACCTATCCCCAGGTGCATGTCTTTGAAGGTGGGAGGGGCCTATCCCCAGGTGCATGTCTTTGGAGGTGGGAGGGGCCTATCCCCAGGTGCATGTCTTTGGAGGTGGGAGGGGCCTATCCCCAAGTGCATGTCTTTGGAGGTGGGAGGGGCCTATCCCCAGGTGCATGTCTTTGGAGGTGGGAGGGGCCTATCCCCAGGTACATGTCTTTGGAGGTGGGAGGGACCTATCCCCGGGTGCCTGTCTTTGGAGGTGGGAGGGGCCTATCCCCAGGTGCATGTCTTTGGAGGTGGGAGGGGCCTATCCCCAAGTGCATGTCTTTGGAGGTGGGAGGGGCCTATCCCCAGGTGCATGTCTTTGGAAGTGGGAGGAAGCCGGAGTACCCGGAGGGAACCCACGCATTCACGGGGAGAACACGCAAACTCCACACAGAAAGATCCCGAGCCTGGATTCGAACCCAGGACTGCAGGACCTTCGTATTGTGAGGCAGACGCACTAACCCCTCTGCCACCGTGAATTGCTTTTTACAAATAAAATCTATTATTATTATTATAACTCTAAAGTGGGACTAGGTGTGTTGGTTGACATAGACAAACTGTCCACAAAACCAGGAGGGTTCCTTTGTACAACAAAATTATAAAAAACAAATGCCTCTTTACTTTTTACTTGAGCCTGTGTAAAATGGTTCTTTAAAACATTGATGTGACCACCTGTGTGTCTTAGAATTCTGTTATTTGTCAGTGTGTTTGGAGATATGATGGGGTCAAGGGTCACTAATGGAGGAAGCCAGGGCCTGTGTCTTCAACTATTGACTACCCCTGATGGTGTGCAGCATCCATGTCTTTATGCAATGCACTTCTCCATCCCCACCTGAGTACAGCTGAGCTTTAATGTGCCTCCTGAGTCCAGGACTTCACTCCAAATGCTGTATTTATGGTAAAAGGGGAAAAAAAGGACTGGAATACTGCATGCAATACTCACCCAGGGCAAACTGGAGGACAGATGCTGTGCTGGTGTTCAGAGGGACAGTGGTCTGCAGGACACAAAAGACATATGTATATGAATATTTTTATAATCCAGAGGTGTCCAAACTACAAACCGTGGGCGTATTCAGTTTGGCCCGCAAGACGTTGCAAATTAAATAAGAAGTCTGGCAAGTGATATGCCTCCAGTTTAATTCTAATTACCTCAAAATATAAACGCCGCACACATGTTGCTGTGTTTTGGACAATGTTAGTAATTTTGCTTAATAACTATTGAGAAGTTGCTTCCTAGCAGTTCCACTGCTAGACACAGCACCAGAGCAAACGTGCAGTTTTTAACCAGGTTTTAATGTACAAAGATTTTATCAAAAGTTTTCTCTCCAGCAGGACGCGACTTTTCAGCCACGTCCGTATCCTCTCTCCCCTCCTGCTCCCGGCCGCTTACTGTTAAAGACAACAGATGATTAGATTAACACGTACGACCTGTGAAGTCTAATAACCTGCCAGCTGTGTCTCGCCGTCAGCACATGCCCCGCTTCCTATCCAATGGTGCTCGTCCTCAGCACCATAGACAGAGGCGGTGACCTTTGCTCCTGCAGGCGCGCTGGCCACACTTCCCTCCACAGAGTGTTACTTTAAAATGTCTTGAGCACAGCATCAATTCATACGACCCAATACAAATAAACCATAACCAACACAGGAAGTCAACACACAACCTGCTGCTTAAATGCTTAAAACGACCAAAATACGGTTAAACCTGAACATATTGCATATTGTTATGAACATGTCTAATACTACATTGTGAATAGATTTGCAGTGTGTATATAAAACGTCGATGGAGGGTTTTGAAGTTGTTTTAAGAGGACTTTGAAGGCTACAACTGTGACTCCCGTTAGACGCATCTTCCAAGTGTTTTTTATCATTTTTAAAATCCAAAAAAAAAGAGACGTGTGTTTTTGTCTCTCATGATTGTGAACGATAGGCAAAATAAAAAATAAAAAAGTAAAATTCCCCTCTAGTAATAATAATAATAATAATAATAATAATGATAATAATAATTCACTTTATTGT
>NC_084622.1:1781130-1788630 GCF_033978795.1 Nerophis ophidion
AGAACCACTGGTTTGGTCACCACAAAAGTGACAAGCGGTAGAAAGATGGATGGATGGATGGAGATGATGATAATAATGATGATGAAGATGATGATGATGATGAACAACACAGAAAATGAAGTTGTTGCACTCTCCATAAAGTTCCTAATAGAGATGTCCAATAATGGCTTTTTTGCAGATATCCCAATATTATTTAACTCTTAATTACCGATACCGATATCAACCGATACGATATATACAGTCGTGGAATAAACACATTATTATGCCTAATTTTGTTGTAACAAGGTTTTCCAAAATAAATCAACTCAAGTTATGGGAAAAAAAAGACCAACATGGCACTGCCATATTTATTATTGAAGTCACAAAGTGCATTATTTGTTTTAACATGCCTCAAAATAGCAGCTTGGAATTTGGGACATGCTCTCCGTGAGAGAGCATGAGGAGGTTGAGGTGGGTGGGGTGGGGGGTGGGGTTTGATGTTTTAGGGAGTGGCGGGTGTGTATATTGTAGTGTCCCGGAAGAGTTAGTGCTGCAAGGGATTCTGGGTATTTGTACTGTAGTGTTTATGTAGCGTTACAGTGTGGATGTTCTCCCGAAATGTGTTTGTCATTCTTGTTTGGTGTGGGTTCACAGTGTGGCGCATATTTGTAGCAGTGTTAAAGTTGTTTTTACGGCCACCTTCAGTGTGACCTGTATGGCTGTTGACCAAGTATGCTTTGCATTCACTTGTGTGAGTGAAAGCTGTAGTTATGTGATTGGGCCGGCACCCAAATGAAGTGCTTTTAAGGTTTATTGGAGCTCTGTACTTCTCCCTACGTCCGTGTACACAGCATAAATACAACAGTGCAAGTCATAATTTTAACTTTTGAAACAGATACCGATAACATTGAAACTGAAACCGATAATTTGTGATATTACATTTTAAAGCATTTATTGTCCGATATTATCAGACAGGCTGAGGTCGCTGAGGTAGTTAAAAAGCTCCTCGGTGGCAAGGCCCCAGGGGTGGACGAGATCCGCCCGGAGTTCCTTAAGGCTCTGGATGCTGTGGGGCTGTCTTGGTTGACAAGACTTTGCAGCATCGCGTGGACATCGGGGGCGGTACCTCTGGATTGGCAGACCGGGGTGGTGGTTCCTCTCTTCAAAAAGGGGGACCGGAGGGTGTGTTCCAACTATCGTGGGATCACACTCCTCAGCCTTCCCGGTAAGGTTTATTCAGGTGTACTGGAGAGGAGGCTACGTCGGATAGTCGAACCTCGGATTCAGGAGGAACAGTGTGGTTTTCGTCCTGGTCGTGGAACTGTGGACCAGCTCTATACTCTCGGCAGGGTTCTTGAGGGTGCATGGGAGTTTGCCTAACCAGTCTACATGTGCTTTGTGGACTTGGAGAAGGCATTCGACCGTGTCCCTCGGGAAGTCCTGTGGGGAGTGCTCAGAGAGTATGGGGTATCGGACTGTCTTATTGTGGCGGTCCGTTCCCTGTATGATCAGTGTCAGAGCTTGGTCCGCATTGCCAGGAGTAAGTCGAACACGTTTCCAGTGAGGGTTGGACTCCGCCAAGGCTGTCCTTTGTCACCGATTCTGTTCATAACTTTTATGGACAGAATTTCTAGGCGCAGTCAAGGCGTTGAGGGGTTCCGGTTTGGTAACCGCAGGATTAGGTCTCTGCTTTTTGCAGATGATGTGGTCCTGATGGCTTCATCTGACCGGGATCTTCAGCTTTCGCTGGATCGGTTCGCAGCCGAGTGTGAAGCGACCGGAATGAGAATCAGCACCTCCAGGTCCGAGTCCATGGTTCTCGCCCGGAAAAGGGTGGAGTGCCATCTCCGGGTTGGGGAGGAGACCCTGCCCCAAGTGGAGGAGTTCAAGTACCTAGGAGTCTTGTTCACGAGTGAGGGAAGAGTGGATCGTGAGATCAACAGGCGGATCGGTGCGGCGTCTTCAGTAATGCGGACGTTGTACCGGTCCGTTGTGGTGAAGAAGGAGCTGAGCCGGAAGGCAAAGCTCTCAATTTACCGGTCGATCTACGTTCCCATCCTCACCTATGGTCATGAGCTTTGGGTCATGACCGAAAGGATAAGATCACGGGTACAAGCGGCCGAAATGAGTTTCCTCCGCCGTGTGGCGGGGCTCTCCCTTAGAGATAGGGTGAGAAGCTCTGCCATCCGGGAGGAACTCAAAGTAAAGCCGCTGCTCCTTCACATCGAGAGGAGCCAGATGAGGTGGTTCGGGCATCTGGTCAGGATGCCACCCGAACGCCTCCCTGGGGAGGTGTTTAGGGCACGTCCAACCGGTAGGAGGCCACGGGGAAGACCCAGGACACGTTGGGAAGACTATGTCTCCCGGCTGGCCTGGGAACGCCTCGGGATCCCCCGGGAAGAGCTAGACGAAGTGGCTGGGGAGAGGGAAGTCTGGGTTTCCCTGCTTAGGCTGTTGCCCCCGCGACCCGACCTCGGATAAGCGGAAGATGATGGATGGATGGATGGATGGATTATCAGACATCCCTAGTTCCTAACACTCTAAAAGTTAATACACAACAGTTGACGCTGCACGTCCTTAAAAAAAAAATCTCCTCATTAACAAAAGAATAAAAACACACAAAGACCGACACAACGGATGGATTTGAAAAGTTACGTACCGTGAGTTCTTCCCTTCATCCATGGCTCCAACTCGTTTTGTCTTCAGGTGCTCCCGAAGCGATGTTGTACTTCCGTGCCACGCCAGGTCCATGCTGCACGTTTTGCAGGAAACAGTCTTCTTCTGAAGTCTCTAAAGTAAAGTGTTCCCGCACTTTTCACATCTTAAGGTCGTACACTTTTCTCCATTGGAGCAATAACCTCAAGATGTTTCTCCGCTGAACTATCGCTACTGCTTCCCTCTGCCATTTTTTTAATGTTTCCAGGCCAAGGAGACGGCGTGGTCACATGATCTGCACGTGACACATCATTGGCTGGCTCACTGCTACCTCATGAGATGTAGCACATAGCATAGATCCAGCAAATCCGTGACTAAAATGAATCGCAGACTATTTTCATAATTGATTTTTAAATATTCATACGTTTTGGTTGTTGCAGCCCTAAATATATGCACACGCGTCTTGTCCAATTTTGCATATTTCCAGTGGGAAATACTTACAAAGACTTGGCCTCAGTGGGGACTCTGTTGGAGCTGGAAAAAATTAAAATAAAGAGTTAATATTAAACGTCAAACCGACCGAAATTAAACCTGTAGTTAATAGTGTTTCGACCTTAATATGGTTAATGCAAACTGATTTAAAGATGAGTTGCATGTATGAGGTCTAACTTTGAAAAAAGGCACAAAGTGGAACTTTATGAAAAAGCCCAAGTAGACACTGTTAACCAAACTCAAGGCCAGGGGGAAAGATCTGGCCCGCGACATCATTTTAACTGGCCCGCAAACACCTGGAAATGATAAATCTCAATAAAGTACTTCATATTTTCTCACTAAATGTAATTGATTTTTGTCATTTTGACTGAAAAAATATATGTACTGCTTGTAATTGCATACTTTTTAAACTTTAATAGTAACCACTATGACAGGGGTAGGGAACCTATGGCTCTAGAGCCAGATGTGGCTCTTTTGATGACTGCATCTGGCTCTCAGATAAATATTAGCTGACATTGCTTAACACGATAAGTAATGAATAATTCCGCCGGTAATCACAGTGTCAAAAATAACGTTCAAAATATAAATCATTCTCATGCATTTTAATCCATCCATCCGGTTTCTACCGCACCTGTTCAAGAAGTCGCATTAACGGTAAGAAGTATTTTATTTATTGTTGGTTAGCTTCAGAATAACAATGTTATTAAAAATAATGACATTTATTATACTCTATAAATGTTGGTCTTACTTAAAAATGCACGCATTTAGTTGTATTCAGTGTTAAAAAAATATATTGTATGGCTCTCACGGAAATACTTTTTAAAATATTTGGCTGGTATGGCTCTCTCAGCCAAAAAGGTTCCCGACCCCTGCACTATGGCAACAAATATACTTTATACTTTCCAAACATGTTTTTGTCTTAATAATGACTAAAAATACTTAACTTTACAGCAAACTACCCATCAAATTAACAAAAAATACAATTGGATTGATTGATTGAGACATTTATTAGTAGATTGCACAGTACAGTACATATTCCGTACAATTGACCACTAAATGGTAACACCCCAATAAGTTTTTCAACTTGTTTAAGTCGGGGTCCACGTTAATCAATTCATGTTAATACAATTCAATACATTTTACGTTGTCATTTACAGCATTGTTTTTCAATCACTGTGCCGCGGCACACTAGTGTACCGTGAGATACAGTCTGGTGTGCAGTGGAAGATTAATTAATTTCACCTATTTGGGTTATATATATGTTTTGCAAACCAGTAATTATAGTCTGCAAATGATGTGTTGTTGTTGAGTGTCGGTGCTGTCTAGATCTCGACAGAGTAACCGTGTAATACTCTTCCATATCAGTAGGTGGCAGAAGGTAGCTAATTGTTTTGTCGATGTCGGAAACAGCGGGAGGCAGAGTGCAGGTAAAAAGGTGTCTAATGCTTAAACCAAAAATAAACAAAAGGTGAGTGAACCTAAGAAAAGGCATTGAAGCTTAGGGAAGGCTATGCAGAACGAAACTAAAACTGAACTGGCTACAAAGCAAAGAAAAACAGAATGCTGGACGACAGCAAAGACTTAATGTGGAGCAAAGACGTACATCCGAACATGACATGACAATCGACAATGTCCCCACAAAGAAGGATTAAAAACAACTGAAATATTCTTGATTGCTAGAACAAAATAGATGAGGGAAGTATCACTCAAAGGAAGACATGAAACCGCTACAGGAAAATACCGGAAAAGTCACCAAAATAGGAGCGCAAGACAAGAACTAAAAGACTACACACAGGAAAACAGCAAAAAAGTCCAAATAAGTCATGATGTGATGTGACAGGTGGTGACAGTACACCTACTTTGAGACAAGAGCTATAGTGATGCATGCTTGCTTATGCTTTAAAGTCACATCCAACAATTGCGGCAACTAAATTTAGTTTTTTAATGATTTTTGCTTGTGTACCTCCGTATTTTTTCAACGCAAAAAATGTGCCTTGGCTCAAAAAGGTTGAAAAACACTGCTTTACAGCATATTACTGTACATTGAAATAAACTACTACTGTTTTTTTGCGTCAAAATTCTGTTGACTGAGTTGCCAGTTTTTGACTGTAAAATATACGGTTGTTGTTTTTAACGGTGTATTACTGTAAATGGAAAAACGGTACATTTGTTTTTACGGTAGAAAAACTGGCAGCGAATTTGCCCGAATGAAGAAAGAACTTGTACAGTTTTTCCATGAACAATATATAATGTTGTAAAAAAACAATGTAAATTCAACACAAAAATTCAGGCAAATTTAATTGATTGATTGATTGAAACTTTTATTAGTAGACTGCAGAGTACAGTACATAAGTCACACCGTGGTGAGGGACGTCCTGTTTTGGGGTTGTCTGGCAAACTTCCTGTCTTATTTTGAAAATTCTAGTCCTCTGGTTTCAGGCCACTGGCCTTTCCTCCCGTGTCACTGGTCTGATGTCTCTCCTGATTGTGCTCACCTGTGTCACTGGTCTGATGTCTCTCCTGATTGTGCTCACCTGTGTCATCCTCCCTCAGGTGAATAAAATCCTCGTCTTCCCCTGTCTTGTTGCCAGAGTATATTGTCTCCTCACGTACCGCCAGCTTTCGTCCGCAGCCTCCGACCAAGTTGTTAAGTATTGCCTCGCTGTTTTTATTGATTTCTTTGTTCCCTCTGAGAGCGATTTTTGTTTGCTCAAGTTTTTCGCTCAAGTTTTTTTCTGTCAATTTCATAGTGCCTTGTCTTCCCTTTTTCCTCTTCTTGGAGCGCTTTAGTTTGCAGTCTTCTCAGCACTTTCTGTTTATAGCTTCTCGACTCTTCTGCATGCGCAATTTACCTATTTTATAGATAATCATAGATTGTTGTTTTTTTGTTATTAGATTGGTGTAGAACTTTGCTATTGCCTTTTTCCTCCCTAAAGAGTGATTTTCTGTTTATTGTCTTACCCCTTAGAGCAGAGGTTCTCAAATGGGGGTACGCGTACCCCTGGGGGTACTTGAGATTTTTTGAAAATATTCTAAAAATAGCAACAATTCAAAAATCCTTTAGAAATATATTTATTGAATAATACTTCAACAAAATATGAATGTAAGTTCCTAAACTGTGAAAAGAAATGCAACAATGCAATATTCAGTGTTGACAGCTAGATTTTTTTGTGGACATGTTCCATAAATATTGATGTTAAAGAGTTCTTTTTTTGTGAATAAATGTTTAGAATGGGGAAGACCCAGGACACGTTGGGAAGACTATGTCTCCCGGCTGGCCTGGGAACGCCTCGGGATCCCCCGGGAAGAGCTGGATGAAGTGGCTGGGGAGAGGGAAGTCTGGGCTTCCCTGCTTAGGCTGTTACCCCCGCGACCCGACCTCGGATAAGCGGAAGAAGATGGATGGATGGATGTTTAGAAGTAAGTTGATGAATCCAGATGGATCTCTATTACAATCCCCAAAGAGGGCACTTTAAGTTGATGATTACTTCTATGTGGAGAAATCTGCATTTATAATTGAATCATTTGTTTATTTTTCAACAAGTTTTTAGTTTTTTTATATCCTTTTTTCCAAATAGTTGAAGAAAGACCACTACAAATAAGCAATATTTCGCACTATTATACAATTTAATAAATCAGAAACTGATGACATAGTGCTGTATTTTACTTCTTTATCTCTTTTTTTCAACCAAAAATGCTTTGCTCTGATTAGGGGGTACTTGAATTCCAAAAATGTTCACAGGGTGTACATCACTGGTCTATGCTACATATCTTTGGTTGTTCGAATGTATCAAAGCTTTTGTAGCCACTATGTTTTAATCACTCTGTCCAAGAGATATCAAAGAAAACTGTCTAAAGTTGGAGTCAATTGTCAGTATTCCTTTTTAAGTCTCACCTTAAAACTCATCTGTATACTCTAGCCTTTAAATAGACCTCCTTTTTAGACCAGTTGATCTGCCGCTTCTTTTCTTTCTCCTATGTCCCCCCCTCCCTTGTGGAGGGGGTCAGGTCCGATGACCATGGATGAAGTACTGGCTGTCCAGAGTCGAGACCCAGGATGGACCGCTCGTCGGGACCCAGGATGGACCGCTCGCCTGTATCGGTTGGGGACATCTCTACGCTGCTGATCCGCCTCCGCTTGAGATGGTTTCCTGTGGACGGGCCTCTCGCTGCTGTCTTGGATCCGCTTGAACTGAACTCTCGCGGCTGTGTTGGAGCCACTATGGATTGAACTTTCACAGTATCATGTTAGACCCGCTCGACATCCATTGCTTTCGGTCCCCTAGAGGGGGGGGGGGGGGTTGCCCACATCTGAGGTCCTCTCCAAGGTTTCTCATAGTCAGCATTGTCACTGGCGTCCCACTGGATGTGAAT